>NW_027312619.1:0-27637 GCF_040954645.1 Diabrotica undecimpunctata | reverse complement strand
ACGCGCTATCTCAGAGTCATGTGACAGTTGGGACAAATAATAACATAACCCAACTAAATTTGATTTCTTAAACAAGGAAAGACTCTCTTTCCTTGTTTAATTTGGCCTCTCAAGATGGCACTTCCTGTCTAACAATATTTTTGCCCCCACTACCTTTACATTCCCTCTTTTGTCTTTTTGCTCGATGATTTGATCATTATACAGCTTGATATAGAGATTTTACCTTATTTTATTATTTTTAAACGAAAGTTATGTATTAATTTTAATACTCGCAAAATTTTATTACTTATATAAGCAAATGTTTCATTTATTAGAAATATAGACTCTAGACAGGTCAAGAAATATTATAATTACTAAGCAAAAAAAATTTTTTCAAGAACATTTCCTTATACATACCTTATACATACCTCAAAGTTGAATGAATCATATTACATAATTTATTTTTGTATAGTATGATATGTATTAATAGCTTTTTTGTTTACTTGTACATATAAAAATACGGACCTATTTATAAATTTAAAATAAACGATTTATAATCGAACAAAAGTTTTTACGAATTTTGGAAGAACTAGGTAGATTGCACAGAAAGCTAACAAAAGATACTGCACAACGGAAGAATACTATACAGACCACCAATAAATGATTGCAGAAATTAAGGAGTTACACAGATAAATTTAAAGCTACACATACGATATACGATTTAGAAAGAGACAGGGAGTAGAAAGATATAATTGTCGAAGAGATAATTACAAGAATAAAGGAAAAAATTTAAGCATTACAAGTAGAATTGCAAAGAAGAAAAGAGAAGCACAAAAGCGATACAATGGCAGTAAAATTTGGCCTTAAAACCTTATATAATGTATTTTTGGACGAATTAGGAAAGACGCAATTGACGAAATATTATGTATTGAAGGCTAAACTGACCCAGTCAGCGACATTACGACTGAAAAATTCATATGCCTCGATTAGCGAACTGGTAACAGATATTAAGGACAAATAATTAATAGTGAAACAATCGGTACCTGTTTTATCAACCGAGATAAACTCAGCCAAACAAGCAAATAGATCCATAGAAAAATTCGGAAGAAATTTGGAGGAGCTAATAGCAAAACTAACGATTGCACAAGCCGATGGCAACAGTGAGTCAGAAGCAGTGTTATCTAAGCAGAAAAAATTGCTATAAGCGTATTCAAAAATGGACAAGACGGAAAAATAAAAACAATATTAAAAGCAAGAGAAGTCACAACTTTAGCGGAAGCAATATCTATGGCAAAAGACGAAGAATCTATGGCACGAACAGAAACTTCGATGGTATACCATATAAGTAAGATGCACAGAGAAGGAAGAAGAAACATGGCGTACGGATACAGAAATAGGGTTGATAGAAGGAAAGAAAAAGCAACGGTACAATAACCAAACCAATTTCCAAAGAAGTAGAGGAACTTGGAGAACATCGAGAGGAAGAAACAACAACCAAGGGACACAACAAACAGTATATAGAAGAGGTAATGCAGCAGAAACATATTTCGCGACGAGCGTACAAAGAAAAAATACACTACCCGAAGTAGATTTACTCGAAGTAGATAGACTCCACGGATAGAAACTAACCAATTCGAAATAAATGGATTGAACTACATAACATACATACGACTATTAATAATTGATACCGGCGCAGCTGTTAATAAATTAATATAGCGACAATAAATTACGAAACCTTAAGATTAATATTACGAATAAAAGAACAACATTAGAAGTATATATGGAAACGATAGAGGAAAATTTTTCAATTCTACCGGCAAAATGCTAATCAATACACTATTTTAATGTAGGGACAGAAACAGGAGAATACGTTGTGATGCCACAAGAAGTTTGCGAAGGAGTTCTTACCGCAGGATTGATAGCTAAACCAATTAACGGTATGCTACCTATAAGAATGATAAATGTAAACAATACAGAAATAAAAATTAGACATTTTAAACCTAAAATACAGAATTTAGGTAAGTTCAATAATTTTTACATGGAAAAAACAAAACAAATGGTAGACAGAGTCAAACCACTTTTAAACAAAATACAAACAGAACTTAACATTAGAAGAAAAAAGATCCATAGAAAGAATTTATGCGAAATATGCAGATGTTTTTTATTTGGAAGACGATCCATGCACTGTAATTAATGTATACAAAGCAAGAATTAGATTACAGAAAAATACAACACCGGTTTACACAAAACAGTAGGTAATGACTACCACACGGAGAGAAAACAGAAATCAATAAACAAGTAGACACAATTTTGAAAGAAGGTATCACTGAAAACGCAGTATCGGAATACTCATCACCCCTACTTATAGTACCAAAAAAGAGTGATAACCAGGAAAACAAAAAATGGAGAGTAGTAGTAGATTATAGACAATTGACTAATAAAATAGAAAACGACAGATTTCTACTATCATGCATAGAAGAAATCTTAGACGCTTTATCTGGAGCTACATACTTCTCACATTTAGATTTATATCAGGGATATTACCAAATAGAATTAGATTCAGACTCTAGACCCTACACGGCATTTTCAACAGATAAAGACCAATACCAAATAACGCGACTTCCCATTGGATTGCAGACAAGCCCGTAATGTTTCTCAAGAGCAATGACAATGGCAAGGTCAGGATTAACCTACGAAAGTATGTTCATATATCTGGACGACTTGATAGTATTTGGCAACAATTTACAACAACATAACCAAAACCGGGTAAAGGTACTAGACAGACTTAGGAAAGTCAACTTAAAATTAAATCAGAGTAATGTGAAGTTGTAAAAAAGGAACTCTTATACTTAGGACACAAGATTTCGAAAAAAGGAATAGCACTAGACCCAGAAAAATTAATAGCAATGAAACAGTATCCTATACCCCAGAATGCCAAGGAAACAAAACTATTCGTAGCATTTGCAAACTATTATAGAAAACATATATACATCATTTTGCGGAAATAGCCGCACCACTTAATAGATTATCTAGGAAAAATGTAAAATTTGAATAGACTACTGAATTTCAAGAAGCATTTGGCAAACTAAAGGCAGCGTTAATCTTAGCGTTATCTGACGAAAACAAATTTATCTGGCGAACTGATGCTTCAGCAATGGCACTAGGGGCCACACTTTCAAATAGTAATGACAAACCCGTAGCATATTCTAGTAGGACGCTGAACAAGGCGGAATTAAATTATCCTACAATAGAAAAGGAATTATTGGCAATAGTACGAAGCATCTCTAAATGGAGACACTACTTACTACAAAAAGAATTTGTTATTCTTACGGACCATCGTCCGTTAGTATACTTATTTGGAATGACGGATCCGTCTAGCAGATTAACTAAATTTAGATTAAAGCTGAAAGAATATAACTTCACAATTAAGTATGTGAAAGGAGCGGAAAACGTTACGGCAGACGCCTTATCACGGATCCAAATCACGTCAGAAGAACTAAAACAAATTAACAAAGATACAGGAAAGAATATATTGGTGATAAAAAGAGCATGGACTAAGAGACAGGAAAAAGTACAGAATTCGAAGAACATAAGGACTGATCAACCGGATGTTGTCGAATTGCTGAAACCTTCGAAGGATGCTATAGAAGTAAAATTGTTAGACAATGAGGAATACAGAGGAATAAACTCGAAATCTACTAATATATAAATAGGAAAAAATTGTTTAATAAAGAGGATAATATTATTTATCTAATTAGAGATCCTCGATAAACGTCAGCATTACAAGCGTCGTTGAGAGGCTCGGAAAATCAAGAACCTCGATCAGCGTTAGCACTTCGAGCCGCGCTGGGAGACTTGGTAAAGATGTTCGCACAAAAAAATATTGAAAAGATAGTAATAATGAAAAATAATAAGAATCAGCCAATTTTTAAAGAAATACGAAAGTATCCAAAATATTTTAAGAAAAAAGAGATAAAAGTTTGTATAGTACAAGACAAATAGAACATAGCAGATTGGAATACATGTTACCTACAGGAAGATATACAGGAGTAAATAGGATGTACAGAAATATACGGAAATACTATTTCTGAACGGATTACGAAGAGATTTCGAAGAATATGTAAACAGATGCGATAGCTGCCAAAGACATAAGCACTCGAAAAGAAACAGACAACCCATGAATTTGACAATGGGAACAGATATATATTGACGTTACAATGCATAGAAGGATAGATAGAAGGATACGTAATAAAAAATATAGAAGCCGAAATAGTAGCCAAATCATTGGTAGAAAATTTTATTCTGAGGTATGGAGTACCCAGAAGAAACATGCGCATTGCTGCAAATAGAGCAACTAAACTCCACAGCATATCACCACGAGACAATTGGTCCTTTAGAGAATACTCATAAGCAATTAAATGTGTATCTGAGAATACAACTGTCAAAATTCCCGACAAGTTGGAGCACGTGGGTACAATACTATTGCTTTGCATACAATATTTCGGTACATTTAGCAACAGGTTACACGCCGCTTAAATTAGTATTCGGAAAAACCTGTAGACTACCGACAAATGTACAGAACGAGATGGAACTGTTATACAATTTTGATGATTACCCCTTAGAGCTGAGATATAGACTGCAAACAGCAAAAAAAAAGGGGCCAGATAGACGCTAAAAAGTTTTAAAAAAGTCAGTTAAAGAAGATGATCATGCCAAAACAGGCACAGTTATAATATATAAACAAGGAGACAAGGTATTAGTTAGGAAAGTGTCGTCTTCTAAACAGATCCTTTGTTTTCGGGTCCATATACAGTTATCAAAGATAAATCACCTAACATTATCATAAATAAAAACAATAAACACTTATTAATTCATAAAAACAATAAACTGTATACTGGTTAAATAAATAATAAATACAGGGTAAACAATAGCGCAAAGTGTAAAGTGAAAAGTGACTAAGTGAGAATAGAACGAACATTACTTAATATTTAGGGCGTTAATAATTATTATAAACGATTTTTTTTTTATTTCTAAGAGAAACATACTATACATGCCTTAACACCAAACAAACGGACGGCAAAATGAAGCGCAACGATTTTTCACTGCTTTCATTTTTTTTCCGATGGGAGGTGTACAGTAAGAGTATAAACCCTTACATTGTAACTTTATATCTTCTTCTTATGGTGCCTATCCGTTACGGATGTTGGACACTAACATGGCTATTCTGACTTTGTTGACTGCTGCCCTGAAAAGTCCGGTAGTGGTTAAGTTAAACCATTTTCGCAGGTTATGCAGCCAGGATATTCTTCTTCGTCCTGGACCTCTTTTCCCATGCACTTTACCCTGAAGTATGGTCCGAAGTAGATTGTATCGTTGTTCATTGCGCATTATATGGCCCAGGTATTCTAGTTTACGACGTTTTATGGTTATGACTAGTTCGCTCTCTTTACCCATTCTATGTAGTACTTCTTCGTTGGTAACTCTGTCTATCCAAGAAATCCTCAACATGCGTCTATAGCACCACATCTCAAATGCTTCGAGTCTCTTCAGTGATGCTTCAGTTAAGGTCCATGACTCCACGCCATATAAAAGAACGGAGAATACGTAGCATTTTAGTAAACGAACTTTTATTTCCAATTTTATATCGTGGCTGTTAAAGATTTTTTCATTTTCACTAAAGCTGATCTTGCCTTTTCGATCCTTATCTTAATTTCCGTCGGTTGGTACCACTGTTCATTTAAGTTTGCACCCAGATAACAAAAGTTGGTGATTTGTGTTATAGGTTGTTGGTTAACTAGTAATTGACCAGGTGGTAACGTTATATAGAATATCTTAAATCATATATGTCGTCAAAAGTGGATCATGACACAAGCAGTTATGTTTGGATTACATACACTTATTTTTATACACAACCTTGCCTTATATCACCTAGATTCAAAGTCCGATAGGGTAACCCTGAGAGAATATATAAAACGTGAAAGAGATTTATTATTGGTTTTTTATTGGATTATTATTGGATTATTATTGTATATTTACTGTTAGAGATTTATACATAATATAACAAAGTCCTCGTAGACCTGTAACAACGTACGAGTATAAATTTAAATAAAATGTAGTGGAAAGTTAGTGATTTTATTGAGTTCGAGAGTTGGCTCTTTTTATCCCTTAAAGACCAACATGACAATATTCCGATAGCATATTCCTATATTAATATTATTTTTTTGGTGACCCAATCCGTTTTTATGTTTTTTGTTGTTTTTTTTTATACGATGTCCTGAAACACAAAATCGTAATTAGTTAGTATACAGTTAAAAATAATTAATTTACCTGGGCTTACACTGTACTTGCGTTTGTCCACGATTTTATAGAGCTACGCTATGTGTGTTGTTGTTGTTTTTTGTTATATTTTCTCTCTGATAATTTTTTGTTTTCTCTCTGGTATTTTGTTGGTTTTCTCTCTCGTTTTATTTAATTTTATTCCACTATCTGTTGTTTAGCTCTTTTGTGCTTACATCAGTGGAAAGCGTCGTACTTCATGGTCTCTCGCATTATGTGACTTGGATGGTTATCTATACCACAGTATATTGCTTAAGCAATATACTTACTGTGTCTATACCTACTTTCAGCGATGCAGGGCGTATAAACAAAGATAAATTTAACAGATGATTGTTAAAGATGTTCCAAATGAGTCTACTCGTTCCGATAAGTAACCGGTGGTAACAGTATAATTATGACACTTTATCAATTTTTTTATTTTCTCAACTATTAGTATTTATTGCATAGTATATAAATTATTTTTATCACTGACTACATAGTAAGTAAAAAAATAATCCGATTTATAAAATTATTGAATATTTTATGCATACATGTAAGTAACAGTTCTTCAAGAATATTTAAAAATTAACCGAAATGTCCATTTTTATTTCGTTACTGCCGACGTCGTCGGAACTCATACAGGTTCGGACACGATTTAAGTAGGTATTTTATTTCGGTATTAAAATTTTGTAATTTGAATCGATTTGTGAGTATATTTTTAGTCATTTTGATGGTTAAAGGACTTCTTCTTCATGTGCCTTGTCCGTTCCGAACGTTGGCAATCAACATGGCTATTCTGACTTTGTTTACGGCAGATCTGAATAGTTCAGCAGATGACAATCCGAACCATTGCCGCAAGTTTTGGAGCCACGAGTGTCTTCTCCTCCCTGGACCCCTTCTGCTGTCTATTTTCCCTTGAATGATCAGTTGTAGTAAACAGGTTAAAGGACAATAAATTATATTTATGCTTTTAATGTTGAATTAGCAATTATTTGTTGTGCGATTTAAAACTATTTAAGTATATATTTTTATTTGTATAACGACCCTATCTATACGTGATTATGATTACTGTAACAATAACCACGTATTTCAATAACTGATATTGAAACCAAAAATGACATCCACTGATTCTGTTAAAGTTAAAGAAGTTAAAGAAATCATTTTAAATGTTTTTAAATGTGAAAGACAAGAAAATCCCGGGTAAGTGGTTGAAGATATTGTGAAAAAAGTGGCTAATAAAGTTGGAGTTTTTGATAGAAGTGTGTTTACGGTGATAAAGGACTACAAAACGAATTATCAATTCGCTGGACCAAAAGTATGTCTGACCCGGAAAAAGAAGTTTGACAAAATTGATGATTTTGACAAAAATGACATTAGAAGACTGATTCATAATTTTTTTATGAGCAACGAAATACCCACCGTTGATAAGGTTTTAAAGAAGGTGAACGATGACACTGATTTGACAAATTTTTCGAAAACCACATTTTACCGAATATTGAAAAAACTTCTGGACAACAGATTAACTGATAAAAATGAACTTTTTTACAAAATATATGACCAGAGATCGCATTCTTCAACTACTTCGATATTTACACTTCGTCGACAATGTAAATCCAGCATAGCATGACAGACTCCTTTTTAGACATATCTCCTTTTTTAGATATATCCCCTCGAAAAGACACCGATTTGGAGTAAAAATGTTTGTGCTGTGTGATGGTGAAATTGGAATAGTATCAGATTTATTAACAGTTTATACAGTGCTACATGAGTGCGAGACAATTTATTAGGATTTAGTGGTAGCGTAGTAAAATATTTTATAACCAAATATGAAAATAAAGAACATATATTCTAGACGGAAAATTGGTACGCAAGTCCAAATTTAGCAAGTATTTGTGTAACAAAAACATTGTGTATGCAGTACGGTGAAATGAAACCGAAAATATTTTCCAACGTTTTCGCAAGATGTACCGCATGGAACGTTCTACATGAGCACCAAAGACAATATTTTAGCAGTGAACTGGAAAAACAAACGTAATGTTTATATGCTGACACCAATTGACGATGGCAAGTGATGGCATTGATTGATGGCAATTCATGATGGCATGGTTTGGCCGGTAGCTGTTGTAATAAATACATATGTTTTTATTTGGCAACAGCGCTTCCCTGCCAAACTTAACGGTAACGATAAAACTTATATATGAGAAACAATTTGTTGAATTTGCCGTCATGTTTTACCGGTGAGTTATCATTAAACCTATGACTTGCATGCCTCATTGCTTGACTTTATTTACGTTTAGTTCTGATGACATATTTATAGTACCTACATATGTTGTATATATATATATATATATATATATATATACAATTATATAATATATATATATATATATATATATATAATATTTATGAATTATTATGAAACTTTTTAGAACTGTGCAAACAACTAAGTATAGTAAAAATTAAAAATAAAACTTATATTTTTTGCAGGCAGTCTGTACATAAAATTGTTGGCAAAAAAAATAAATTCTTGGGGTTTTCGCCCTGTATAAATGGTTCCTATTATAGGATTTCAACTAAAACAATCAGGTTCTTTGTCGAGCACTTTTGCAAAATTAATATATAAATTTCGTATTTTTAAGATAATATGTATTCTGAGTAAACAAAAAGATAATCCCAAATGCGGCCCTGTTGCAGGCCTACACGTGGTAATGTTTACATCTCCCTGCATGGCTTGATGAATTTTACTATAGTTTTGCGAACTTTGTCCGTTATCTTTTATAATTCCAGTCTCAAAATTAGTAAATGCAGTTCTCTAAATCAGTAAATGCCAAGTCTAAATGCAGTATCTCGGTACGTTGGCTGCTTGTCTTAGGCTGCTGGTAGGTGCCGTTTGTATTTTCTTATTTATTGTATTGTGTATGTGTCCCCATGCGAGAAATGCATATATTAGTATAGGAAGAATTATACTATTTATTAACCTTATTTTTGTTTTTATTCGCAGTCTGCTTTTTCTTAATGCTAGTCCTCTTATTCACGCTTTTGTTATGTTAATTTTTTTCATTGTGGCGTCTACGTGTTAATAAATCTTAGTAACTGTTAAATGTATTAAATGTGTTATAAGTCACTACTGCTCGGAGTTTTCTGATCGTTTTCATTATTGTTACCTGCTGAAGTTTCAATGTCAGGTTCAACTGTTTCTTTAGTTACCTGATTATTTGAGAAACCGAAGGTTCACAACTCATTGTCTTAGGTTGAACAGAAGCTATTACTGGAAAATGATCTGGGGTTTTTTCAAAAATATTTTCTCGTTCTGTTATTTGTGACGGAGCAAAATCTATGTCAGCAAATTTGGTATTATTGTATGGTACAATGGGACCATTTTCTGCATTTGAGAATGTGGCTGCCCTTGCATAAGCTATATCAAATATTTGGCCTACATTTTGTAATTCAACAAGTTTATTTGGTTTATTTCTCTGCCATTTTCTAACCTCTTGAGTATAAGAATTGCTAGAGGTTACATGAAACTGGTGGCTCCCTTCGCAGAACAATTTCACTCCCACTATTTCACTTTACCCTTCCCTCCCCTACCTACTTTTATAAATCTTTTTTCTGAATATTCTTATTCTAAAATAAAAAAAATGAGAGTAAAACAAAAAAAACTTAGATACGTATAACAGTGTAGGGTATAAACTAAATATGATTAATTATGTAAAATAGAGCAGCAAAAAGATATTTTCGTCCACTATCAACAGTGAAAATGGTTTGAGAATGGAGAAAACAAGATGAATATTTTTAAAACTGCTAAGTAAACACAATAAAACATTCCATTATTAGGTACTTAGAAAAATGGCTATAATTAGAAGCACAAGTGAAAAATTTGGTAACAAATAATCGAAGCATGGGAATATCTGTTTCTGCGAAAATAATAACTTTTGAAACACATAGATGAATAACTTCTAATGGAATTTTAGGTTTACCTATTTACCGTATTGGTGTTTTGGTTTTATAAAAAGACATGGTTTATATATCTGTACCATGATACTAGAACATAACAAGATAAGTCAACGCGCATATTCTTGCATCTCTCTCGCACACCTGTGACGTAAACCCGAGACAACTTTAATGATGCCAAGTTAAATGCTCTATCTGTTGCTATCCTGTGTGCTTCTAAACGTAGTGATTGAGATTTTTATTTATTCATTGATGTAGTAAAGACTTTGTTTATTATATTGTTATATAAATTTTGTGGTGAAAACATTCAGTTTACTGTGTTAATATCACCTAATTTATTTATCCTACGCAACTTCCTCTCGACTACCTGTAGCTACTTTATAAAGAAAACTAATTATTTGGTTGCCATAATGTATTGTGCAGTGGTGGGTTGTTTAAACAATTAAAATAAAAAAAGTAATTCTTTTTCGAAGTGTCGTTTTTTTTTGTGTTTCATAGAGACAAACAAATGCGTAAAGTACGGGTCTTCAAGTGTTTTCAGCGAGACAAATTTAAGGTAGAAACCGCGAGAATATGATCAATACATTTTACAGAAGCTGACTATTGTTTAAAAGTAAAACTATAGTGAAATATTACCACTAATAGTATAATTAATTATGAAATTGTCACTAAAGAGATCTTTGTCCTTGCTAAACCTTCCTAGAGGCGATACAAACAGATTTAATTGACACAGTCATCGAGATTTTATTAATTCGAATATAAAAGAACTGGAATGGGATGGATTGGAAAATTTAGCCGGTTTCATTGCATTTAAGTTACAAAAGAAAAAAAGAAATACTTGGATATATTCCGGACGCTAACGATAAATCGTTTACTTGGGTAAACCACGTTTCTGAGGGTGGTTTACTCAAACCAACACTGGAATTTGTAACTAAATGTAGTGAACTCGAACATATTTTTCGTAGTTATAATGGCAACAAATTAAAAATAACTAAAAATTATTTAAAAAACCTAATAGAAGCTGAAAAATATGTAAATGTTAGCGAAGATGTAAAATTACTTTTTTTATATGTAAAATGTATTTTAAAACACTAATTTTAATTAAAAATATTAAAGATAATTACAATATCCGCAAGAGAAAAATCACGAAGATTGTAAAATAAATGTTTAAATGATATTCATAAAGTCTGAAGTATGACCTGCTTTTCCTTATGTTTCAAATTCTTTACATTTTACCGGCATTTTATATTTAATTTATGTTTTGTAGCAATATCTATTTTGTTTGTAATACACACAATCAATTTGAAGATTCATATATTTCTTTAATTAATTTTACAAATTACTTTATAATTTTCAAACCACGTTTTCACAGAAAGTAACTAGTTATGACTTCTTAGTGCAAGATATGGCATCGAGGTATACTTACCGTTAACAGTTTAAGTTTCGAAGTTGTTCATTACAGTAATGGAACAACGTTGCCATATGATGCATCGTTAAAATTAGATCCACACAAGTCCCCTGGCTTTGTCTCGCTATGACGTCATGCCCAAAGTCGATTAAAATTAGAACGGCAAGTGAGCATACCTTGTTTGTTATAGTATCATGTATGTGTACAAAAACTATACTAGCCCAAAAAATGCCGGTTGAATACGAATTTACAATTAAATTCCATATGTCTTTAATTTTTTTATGTTTCATCAAATCGGACTGTCGATACAAAAGGTAGATACAAATTAATAGTGATCAAAACAACAAGTAACGGAAAAACTTAATACACTGTTTATTATTATGATTCGCTTTCAAGAAAAGGCTGGATGGATCACGAAGGAAATTATGGATAAAACAGATATGGGCCAAACTTCCAGGTGAATTGTTTAAAAAGCCTTCGATGTTAGTGTGAGGTCAACTCATAGTGCATACAACTAAATCATCCAAAAATCTTCTAAAAGAAATGGATACAGATATGACAGTCATTCATATCTATACATATCTCGATCAATTAACCATTTAAAAATTTTATGCAAAAAGAATGGAATAAATGGATGGTAAAGCCAAATCATAATGTCACCGCAACAGGCCGATTGAATAGATCAACAATTTTAAAAGTTTGCAGAGACCAATTATAAAAGGATTTAAAAAATGCAGAAGTGTTCACTTGAATATCATAGTAGACAAGGCGGAAAGCTCGGTTTCGTTCGGAAAAAAATTTCTATGAGATTTTTTGCGTAATCACATTCATGAAATATGCCAAAAGGTCGCCCAGGCGAAAAATTTTTCTATAAACTTGGTGGTTTTCGAGCTATAAATAATTTAAAACTGAGAAAAACGCAAACTTACAATTTTGCTCAAGACTCAAAACCACAAGTAAAAACCATTATTTTTGAACTCACCCAGCACCTAAATTAAAGTTCAAACCTGGATCCAATATTTCTTGTTAAGTATTTTGGGCATATTTTATTTTGAAACATTGTTTTTTCAACTGTAATTAAGAGCTTATGACAGGACGGGAGCTCTGGCTGCGGCGTGTATGTGAGAAAGAAACAAGATCTAGGGCACACATTTTTTGGCTGGTTTTAATTATTCTCATTATAGAGATCAGTTATTTATGCACCAAAGGTGTTATTAAGATGATTACACCGATCAAATTGTTCATACACTGGATATTATGAGCGTGAGTACCTCAGTTATAAATAACCCACCCACGTCAAAAAACACCAACTGGGCAGATTTTCAAATCCTACCTAGAAGAAAACACTAATCTTCCCTTCCCTTAGTAAGGGAATTATTCAACAATGGTCCATCCATAAAAAGACTAGATAAAATCTGGCCCAAAGACCTACTACCTACTTCGAAACTAAACCAAAATAGAATAAGATGAGAGAGACATCATTGGATGTCTCCCCTTCACGCCAAAAACCAATAACACGTTTACTTAAAACTATGTAGATTGTAAATAAACGTGATTATAAAAAAAATGCAGAATAAATAATGATATAAATGGCACTGAAGATAACGCATTTTTTTTAAATAAATGACAACAGTTCAAAGGAAAGGAATACGAATTTAGTAACCAATGGTCCTTTTTGAATCTTCTAGCGACATCTATTACTCGACTATAAAAAAGTTATTGAGATTTAATAGTTAGTAGGAAAGTTTTCCACAAAATAATTCTGACGGTATTGACATTGACTGCCATGTTTAGGCCTTACCTTTAAACAATTCAAGGCTACGAAATTATGAAGGAAAATTTATTTAAAACTGATTTTTATTAAAATCACAACAATGATTGATAAGTCAGATTTAAATGTTCTAAGAGACGGGGCCTGTATTAGCCTTGAGATAAAAACATTTTCTTCATCTCACGTACGAAGTTGTCCATCTAGGAGAAATTTTAAAATCTATTGAGCAACATGTGATATCCTTAACTAAACTGAGATACCTCGTTTTAAGTTTGGAGAGTAAGTATTGCTGAATAAAAATTTTAAAAATATATTGTAAAAATTGGGATATAGAAAATGCAATTTCATATTTTACTTTATAACTTTTTTAGGCTTTCAGTGAATATATTTAAACTAGTAAGCGACACCTAGGTCCTGTAGCAATAACTAAAATACAGATAGCAGCATTACTGCAGGTTGAAAGTTTAGTATTTGTCTGGGTAGACGGCGCTACATAAAAATAATGAAAGTTTACTGGCATGTACTGGAGAAATTTAGATGCAATGAAAATGCAATTTTATACTTATTTTATAAATTTTTTGTTAGTCTCCCAGCAAAATAAATAATATTGAAATATATACAAAGAAGTCTTTCATGACTTATCTAAACTAATATTATTTCTTAATAACTAACTCTTGCGTATGTGCCATCTATGAACAAAATTTGTCTACTAGCAATTTGTAAATTTGTTAAAAAGATCTTATTCATTAAAGTATTGTTAAGAATTTTTGCTTATATACAAACATATATTGTTTATTATTATTTTGTCCTTTAAATTTTTCTTCGTCGTATATATGTATATTTTATCTCGGTGCATATAATATAATAACAATCTAAAAATGACTTTTGAGTATTGTATAAAACTTCACACTGTATTTTTATTCTTTTAAAAATGCATGATCTATCAGCTTTTGCAAAGCTGTTTAAAATCATTAATAAAATACAGAGTTAGACAAAATATTTATTTTTAATTATCTTCACAAAGATATTGTGTATATATCTCAAGTAGGTCTTATCAGTAAAAGAACTAGTAATATATAACGTGAATGTTAAAGAGTAATGATAAGAGGGTACAGGTTTAACCTTTCTATATATTTTACGAAAGTCAAAGCTGGAAGGTTAGTGTGTTGGTAGATTTCAGTTAAGTGGGTAAGGCCAAAGGCATTAGGAAAGAAAATTCAAACATGAAGGCTATGGTCAGGACCGGAAGGGTAAGCTTGATTTTATTGATAATTTATTTCATATTGTCAATAGGTATTTCAAAAATTAATTAATCATAGTGTAAAATGTACCTAAAAGAAAACTTTTAACCATAAAAATAACACTCTTGTTGATTAACACACATATAAACGACCTTTTATTTCTGCATTTTCGTCTGCGGAATTTAGCAATTGTGCAACTCAAATCGTTATATTATTATGTTATTCCAAAATATTATTCTAATATTTGTTCTTCTAATATATTGGTTAAATATTGTTTTATACGGGTTAAACCACAATTAAAGATAATTAAGTTATTTGAGTCAACTCAAATATTTTTTTAATTAGGTTTGTAGAAATAAATTTTAGGCTTACAATCTATTTTATTAAGCTTGGGATGACCGGTTTCGACCACTACAATTTTCTGGTCATCTTCAGGTCTCCGGACAAGTTAAATTAAAATGCTAAAACAATAACCTAATATCTTAACTAAAAGAGTTTTATCAGGTTTGTTGCAAAAGTGCCAATATTAGGTATTTAAATATGTATGGTTTGAGGCAGTATATACACCTCTTAAACAACAATCTTTGCGCAGGCATGTAAGTACTATATACTTCCTCAAACCATGGATGAGTAATATTTGCACTTTTTGCAACAAACCTGATAAACTCTGTTAGTTAGGATATGTAATTGTTTTAGCATTTTAATTTAACTTGTCCGGAGGCCTCAAGATGACCACAAAATTTTAGTGGTCAAAACCTTCGTCCTAAGCTAAATAAAATAGATTGTAAGTCTAAAATTTATTTCTACAAACTTAAATACAATTAATGTTAAAGCGGATACAACGTATTGATATCTAACATTTAAGCAATGTGCATAAACTAATAAACATGGATTTCCATCTCTTCTTCTTCTTCTGTATCAAATTCGTTGTCTGGCCCGATTGGAATAAAAATGATTATAGATTGACAAAATTCTTCAAGGTTATTATCAGCAGTTCACAATCTTTCTTCCTTTTTTTACGTGGTTTACAGCATTGGCCCTTCAATTTAAAAGTTGTATTTTGTCTGTCTACTTTACCTTTTACTTAAGCGTAAATTAACTCTATTGGTTTTAGTTGACAGTTGATAAGATGTCAAACGTAATACCGCTATTAAAACAACATTACCATTATTTGGGAAACAATTCAATAACTGAGAAAAGTAATCCCTTAAAACATCGTAGTTCATTTCTTCGAGGTAGTCTTTAGTGGATTTTGAAACGAACTCATATAAACCATTCTCCACAAAAACCGTGTTCTCTAACAATGTGCCTAATCATTAATCCCTTTCTATGGGAGCACTTAAACCAGTAGAAAACCTAGTAGTATCCTGCTAGAAAGGCTTGTTGAGAACTTGTAATCTTTTTGCCTACACATACTTTTGAAACGGTATGATTATCGTTTAGCCAGGTTTTACTCCTTGATTTTCATAGCAAAAACCGACTTCTTTAAGCAATTTCCATAATTTATCTTGGCCAAAGTGAGGAAAATTATTATCTCTTATATCCTCTCTTTAATATTATATCCAATGTAGGAATCTCCTTGTTTAAATAGAAGGAATGAACTTTTCCCTGAAGGACGTTTCTATAAGCTATCAAGTTTCATTCGGTGTTTTACTTCATGTATGTATTTTTGGTTCAGTAATGTTTCCTTGTTTCCTTTGAGCTATAAATCTGTAAATGTAAATGGTTCTTTCACTAACACCTGTCATATCGGAACACATAGTCACTATATTATTAACTTTGTTAAAGAATGTTGATGAAGAAGAGAGTTAGGAACATTTAACACAAAAGTTTTTTCTCTCAGAGAATATGCGTCCCTTTTAAGTTTAGCAGCAACAAATTAAAAGGATGATGCCATTTTAACACATGGACTGAACTGCTAACTGATAACACGGACGGTATGAAATTCGTCTTCAACTTTCTCTTACTCGGTCAACATGTAGGCAGGTACCCCCTAACGTAGTAATCAAATATATGTGGGATTTTTGCGAAAGTTGTGAGGATACGTAAGTTTATGGATTCTTGAGGTTTGTACAAACTCGAGCCAAATAGTTTCCCATTTCCTTCTTAATTTTTAATGCAATTTTGGAGTGTAGTCGCTGGAGATTATTGTATTTTCTATTTTATTTAAATTTACCGAATTACAGTAGTAGAATTTAAATAATATTTAAAAATTGAATAAAGTATTTTTTTATTTATTTATTATTTATATTTTAAACAAATTAAATTGTATTAAAATAATTCAATAAATTATTAGGTTTGTTTATAACGCCATCTGCTAACGTATTAACACAGCATACGTTGTTTACTTCTGAGAGACCTATCAAATTTAGACGAAATATTAAATTAATAATAAAATATAAATAAATATCATTTGATATTAAAATTAATTATTATCTAAACTAAATAAGATATTTAAAAATAATAATAGTATTTATATACATAAATTTATTTTAAAACAAGAAGCGTCATAAAAATTTAAACGATCACCTTCAAAAGTGTTTGAAATAAAACTTTAATGTACTTGTCTAAAATATTACTCGTGTGGGTGAACTTTCAACTACTCGTAATTGGAATGACATTAATAGAGAGAGAGAGAGAGAGAGAGAGAGAGAGAGAGAGAGAGAGAAAGAGAGAGAGGGAGAGGGAGAGGGAGAGAGAGAGAGAGAGAAAGAGAGAGAGAGGGAGAGAGAGGGAGAGGGAGAGAGATATAGAGAGAGAAAAGAGAGAGAAATTTATTGTTTTTATAATGGGCTACATTTATAAAAGACAACAGTACACAGTACAAAGTACAAGATACATTAAAATACCAATTATAAAATGTCCATAATAACAAAGCTATCAACTAGCGCAACTGTCCTCAAGAAATTCCTAGATACTATAGTAACACATAGTGGTAGGTAATTAAACACTTTCTTTCCAGTGCAAATAAATGTTTTTTTTTAATTAATGTAGAAGAGGGAATTAGAAGTGAAATAACATAAGTTAGACGAATAGTATAAAAGGAATCTGTCCGAATATCCTCTCTGTGTTTTTTAAAAATTAAGCACTCTATTTCAAGAATATATATACAATTTCTTAAGACTGCTGTTAAACACCGGAAAATGTCTTATCTGGGACATATGAGAGAAAATCGATATAGAATATTACAACTGATCTTTAAAGGCAAAATAGAATTCCGTAGATGTGTAGGAAGAAAACAGGTGTTTTGGTTAAAAAAACATTCGTGAATGGACTCAACTATCAAATTCGGAACAATTATTCTCTGTGGCAGAAGATCGAGAAGCCTTCGCAATGGTGATCACCAACGTCGGATAACTCTGGTAAGGTACATGAAGAAGGAGATATGTAAGGAAGTGTCAACATACCATGTTTCCGGAACAAAGGTCTGCATGACGTACCAAACTTGACCTTGCATAAATATCTGAGTTGGTCTCTATTGTAGCATAAAAAGTCTGCTGAAATGATGAAGAGAACATCTATCGAGAGAAAGAAATTAATTTGGTTTTTGAAAAATTAAATTTTTCCAGTTTATTAAGAAGAGTGTTTTGGCATAGTCCTAAGTCTAAGGCTTTAGACAGATCACAGAAGACCGCAGCAGCAACATAATCTTTATTTAAGTCTAAGTATAGTTTTTCCATGAATTCTAAGATGGCAACATATGTACCTTTTATGTTTTTGTAAGAAAGTCATTATTCGGATTTTTACCAATTTTTCTACAACATGTCAAAGTGACGGCAACAAAGAGGTGGGACGATAATTAGCAAGTTAATAGCATCTGAGCATATATGGCACTAGTATATTTGACGAAAATATGGTATTCCATCTTACCGGATATATTTCATAATCCCCAACTTTACTCTACTGTAACGAACGTATCGATGTCCGAAGTGTATACCATTCAAAGGCTGCTCCTACTGGCCATTGAGATATGATTCATTTTCTCACCAAATCATTCTCAAAAACAAGAAATATATATTTAAAATAATTTTGTAAAACATTTAACTCATTTACTTGCTTTTATACAAGTTTTTATGATATTTTGGTCGACCTTTTTATCTACCATTCTTTATTATTTTATTTAGAAAAATCGTGATCTAACTAACATCACATCACAAATGATGTTTTAATTATCAGCAATTACTACATATAGCATTTTATCAAATTTTCGGGTGCTTCATTCACGTTCTACTATAATGATAATTTTAAACATATACAAACAAGGTGATAGAAGTGTGATACATTCATTTATATGAATCATTACTATCGGCACGTCTTGGAGATAAATCTGACTCGTACAACGTCACGCCAAATATGATTTTTATTCGATTCTAGTATATTTACCGCGTTCATCCTTTGTGTTTTTAATATTATTCTTTTGCAAATAACTTAACGACCATATTTCATATCTACCAGGCGTTCTGTGATATTTTAATTTAAATATATGTAAATATTAATACAATATTTTAAGTTATTATTTGAGTGGCTCAGTTCCATACTTGCCTAAGCCGCATTTTCATTATAAGTCAGAAAATAGATGTACCTAAAGTAAATTGGGGGTAATAAAAAAGGCACCCGAAGTAAAAACATTTTAATATATTTTTTCTTATTATTTATTTATGCCTCAACGCCATAGGGTCACTGGCGTTGTACAATTTAAAAGTTTTACAATTTATTTAGTACATTTATGGAATATAAGTATGATGTCAAATTTCCGTCACTTAATATTGCCTGTAAGGTATCTTGTAATTTATATTGAAGTCTCTCCATGCAATATAAAGGACACTTCAGTAAAATATGGCGAACACTGAGCACAATATCACATACGTAGCACTGTGGTTTTAATTCACTCTCCAGCAGATGTTTATGGGTGATGGCGGTGTGGCCTATTCTCAGACGAGATAGGATGGTTTGATGTATACGCTTATTTGGGGTTGATTTCCAAGGTAATATAGAATGTTTTACTTCTCGTAGTTTGGATGTTGACTGATTCCACTTGGTCTGCCAATCATTGATTATTAAGTTATTGATTATAGATTTTATATCTAGATGTGAAATGCTTCTGATTTCTACAGCTTCCGAACTCGAGATTGCTAGTTTTGCCAAGGAATCTACTTCTTCATTACCAGCAATTCCCATATGGAAGGAATCCATACAAAGTTGACATTTATGTTCATAGTTTGCAGTTGGCTTAATGCTGATTTAATAAGTAGTAGACTTGGATGGCTAGCATATAAGTTATTTAGGGCAATTACAGAACTTGGAGAATCCGCAATTTTAATATATTTTGTAAAGAAACAAGATATTACTTTAACTAAAAGTTAGTTAAAGAAAAATTAAATATGAACACGTGAAACATACCTTTGATATGAACTTGTAGGCAACTTTGGCGCTAATACTAACTTTAAAGTAAGTAATACAGTTGTTGGCTAGGCAACGATAAAATAAAATAGGTCGAAAAATTATTTTTAACGTCAGACTCAATTGAATCTTCAGTTGGGAAGCGATTTATAAAAATTGTGATGTTCTGTGAACAAATCTTTTTTGTTTTCCTTTGTAATAGGTCTTCCACTGGAATACAACAATGGTAGTTCAAAAACCAAATCAATAATTACAGGTCTACCACCAATATTTTTTGTTAAATAAAGTGTACTAAAGAGATCATCATTTTCGACATAATTGTATTTGTAGATCATCGTCTTGGGCTCCTTTATGTGTAGCTGTATCCATCTGATTCTAAGCCATTTTACTTTTTCATTCTCTACAGTCTACAGATATTTTTCGGTAATTTATGGACTCTTCCAAACTTCTTGTAGTAAAAAAGTGATCTGCTGTCATTTGATGCACAACAAATTTTCGTGTTTTCTTTTTAGCCTTTTTTATTAAGCCAATGATTTGTATGAAAAATTTGAGATGATATTTTTCTCTCTTTCTATTACACCATAAGCTTAATCGTAGCTAGAAAAGCTATGGCCAGGTATAAAAAATTTTAAATTTATTTTTTCAAATTCTGAGTTTTGCAAAATATTGCTCAGTGCCAATACAATTTAAATGTTGCGATTTTGACCACCGCAGAACTGTAAGCAGTTCTGAAATAGACAAGACATGGGGCCAACATTATTTACCTCATTATGAATACCGAGATTGTGCACCCAGAGTTGTCGTTTGTAATATACTTCACCAGTGGATAACATTGGTGTAAGTAAAGGTTTATGAAGATCAAAAACCATAACTTGTATTATTCCATTGCTGAATTTGGCTTTATCTGAATCTCTTTTTTTTTCGTATCTCTTACTGCATCTGCTCGCCGCAATTGAAGTTTATATTGAATTCTTACATTAGTATGGGCTGTGTCAAAAGCATTAGTTTGTGCCTTAAATTCGTCACAGACTTGACTCGTGTCTTTGACACTGTATATGTGTCGAAACATATACAGTGATACTGATCAATGCCCTTTTTCAGTACATTGAATTTTGTACAAGTCATACATAAGTTTTATATTTAGATCGGGATTTAGATACTTTCTCTTACTATCTCTGCGGCAATAATGACTTTCATACGATGGAAATATGTCAATAAAATTACATACCCTTTGCTCATCAGCAAAACTGGTCCAATTGTGTGGTACATGTTTTCCTCGTCGATCACGCACAGGAATCCCGGTGTCTTGAATTCTCTTTAATGCATTGGTCAAAGTGCCATCGCAGACTGCTAGAGTTCCTTTAAAAAATTGTTTACAAACTACTTTATCTTCGCTGCTATCATCTTGAAGAATATAACTTCAGGTTTTTCCTCTACGACTTCTTCTTAAAGTACCATATCCGCGGCGGAGGTCGGCAATCATCATAGCTATTCGGACTTTTGAGACGGCTGCTATGAAAAGTTCATTTGATGTACATCCGTCTGTGTTAAAGTAGTCCCGTGTCTATCCAGAAGTACACCAGTGGGATTTTGTTTTCTTAGTCCTGCCAGTTCTTTAAATTTCTTGTGTAGGTTAAACAGATCATATTTATTTTGAAGGTCTTCGATCTCTATGCATTTCTCTTCAAAGTATTTTTCTTTTGCCTGCTTTATCATCTTCCTGATCTCGTGATTTATCTCTCTGTATTTATTGCTGTCTTTGTTTTTAAATTGTCTCCGTTGTTCCATCATATTGAGTATCTCGTCATTCGTTCATTCTTCTTTTCTCCTTGCGGAAGTCTTTAGTATTTCTTTACAGGGTTCCAGTAGACAATGTTTTAGTCGATCCCAGTACTCGTCAATATCATTGGTGTTTGTGATCAATTTGCTGCATTTTACATGCAGTTCATGTTGGAGGCATTCTTTTACTTTAGGTTCTTTAAGTTTTCTTGTGTCTATTGTAGGGATTCTTTGATGTCTTTTAGTCTACGACTATTTTCCGTTTTTGTGTATTTCCTGGCAACGTGTGAAACTTGTATCTGACCAATGAGGAATGATTGCTTCATGTGCCAATTCATACTGTAGAGTCCTTCAAAAATTTGCTTTCTTCTAGCTTGAGATATTTTTTTTTTTGTAAACAGCGAAGGGGGCATTCAAAATCTGTCGTATTACAGGTCTTATTTGAGACGACTTTTTCTGTTGTAGGGACATATTCTTGACCCCGAACACGCTTCTCTTTTCTTATGTATGTGTTTGTGATTTTCAAATGTGTTTGCGTCCATTCTGAAAATTAGTTGGGCTTCTAATCGCATTATGCACATCTTAGCTCTCATCTAGTTAAAAAAAAATTTGAAATTAGATTCTTTAAAATAATTTAGAAATTGAAAATGACTAAAATGTTTCAAAGAACATTCGCAATGTAAACTAAACCAAACTTATAAACTGTAAAATTATGTGTATTGTTGTATTTTCCGGTGAACCGTTGTATTTTGGTATCTTTTTGTCAAAAAATGATGCCTTGATTTATTAGTTTTTATTCTGAGTAAGAGCATAAATACGCCTAATCCTCATTTTTTTATGCAAAAAGACAATTACGTAAAGCTAAAATAAAAAATTATACAGGAAACATATTCATCTTACCTGTATGCTGGCGTGTATTGGATTCAGGGTAGAGGGGTACATCTGAGCCCATTTCCCCCTAGAAGGAGGTCTTACAAACGGACCTACCTACCTACTAAATCCACAGTTTCGTCATCTGACATATAGTTTTTGTAGTTATTGCTATCGTCACCTGATATGTCTGATAATGTAAACGTCTCGTTGCTTGCCGACGTTATGTTTAATGGTTTAGGTATACTGAGACTGACTCAAACTATCTGGATATGTAACTTTGGCATAAACCGATATGATTTTGAAGCGAAAGGGCACAAAAGGGTGGTCTGTGCACAAAAGCGCGAAGTATAAAAAGTTGTGGGTTAGGCAAGTATGGAACTTAGCCACTTATTTAAAATAACAGTTTTCAAATTGGGCCTTGACTTATGAACAGCTACAATACATAGACGTTAGGCTAAAATATAATACGAAAAATAAAAAATACTTAAAAAATAATTTAAGTATTTATTTATGTATTATGTTCAGTGGTCGAAATTTACCGGAACACCGTTCCGTTTCCTGAAATTAACGTTTCGTTTAGTAAAACTGTTCCTAGATTGTTCCGGTACAGACCTATCTCATTTCGGTTCTACAAAATACTTTTTTCCAATTTAAGTAGCGCTTATACGACGGTGGATAAAAACTAGGTACGACCTATTGTGGAAAATTTTATAATAACGTTGTCTTTACGTTTTAATAAAAGTTGCAAGTTTCACTTTAATTAATTTGTATTTAAACGCTTAAATTATAAAACCTTTTCATCTGAATTGAAAAGGAGAAGGTTTGTGGGTAAGTCCACCGATTATGTTACACACAGCACACTCCCACCCAGGTTTAATTTATCTGTGATGTTACAAACTCTATCTATATCATTAATTCGGTGACGTCACTGTCGATAAGCTTGTATTTACAGGTAGTACGCGAAAAAATGCTTCAAAATTGATACTCTGAGATAGCGCGTCTTATTTATTTCCTTTTTCAACTTTTATAAATACGTATTCTCTTTTTCTGTCGACGAATTAAATGCCAAATATTCTATAGTGGAGTGGATGACATTTACATCTGGAATTCTGACAAATTTGGTGGCCTTGTTGTGACCTTTTCTTCCTACCAGGTCAGTCAGGTGGTACGTTAAGAATTTTTGCAGAGATTTTGCCGGTTGTAACGTACAAAAGTAACTAATTTCCAACGTTTTTCTTTATAAATTATAGAGATTCTTCGAGTGTATCAGTAAGAAATCATATCTGTTCTAAGGTAAGGCACTTCGCATTTTTTTAACACTAGTAGACTTTTTGTCATATTTTTTTAATCAGGTTTTTATTTAATAAAAAGTTACGTATAGGTGCGCAGTTTCTGGTTGACTTAGTTTTTAATAGTTTTATTAGATGATTATACAATTATGTAATCAGTTCACTCCTTTTTAAATTACTTATAACTATCATTACAGTTGAATCCATAAGCCAAATTATGCTGCAACTAATAATTGGGTGTAGTTCGGCATGTTTAACAATGATTTGGCGATTACCTTTAACCATGATCATACAAAAAATAATGTAATATTGAAATTCAATGAGCAAGTTCTTTAAGAAATGCTTTTTTTTTATAAAAAATCAAAGATTCAAACTGTAGGTAGGGATCCAATAAGTCAAAGAAGAAACATGAAGTAAGCATTATTTTCAGATAAATAGTATATAAGAGGTGTTTTGTTTGTTGCTAGAACAGTGTAATAAACTGTTTTTTGACCAAAAAGTGAAAACAGATTTCTGTCACAGTCAAAAAATGTATTATAACACTGTTCTCAGTTAAAACCAACAAAGATAAAGCAAGTTTCAATAAAAAAAGGCATCATTTTCATCTAAAAATATAAAGGTAGAATATTAGAAACAACAAATCAAGAAATTAGTAATAAGATAGTTCTCCAGGTCATTTATTAAATCCCAAAACTGCAGTTTTCATAAATAGAATCTGCATCTGAAAATAAAAAAAAAAACTAGTTAGAATAAAGTAATAATAAAGTTTCAAAATGTTTTATTTAAATTTTTCATTGTTTTCTTCACCTAAGGTTTATCATTTATGTTAAGCTATGAACAATTTATTTTTTGAGACATTCATTTTTTCCTGGAAGTCATCTACACTCTAAGTACCAAAATACTGCAGCCAATTAGTTTATCATATACTCCTACATACTTCTGTATTCTATACATTCTTCTTCATTTGTGCAATAATTTTATTCAATTCGAGAACAGTGATACATTTTCCCATTTACTTATAGGCATACTGTATTCAATAAATTCATTCATACTTTTTATGTGCCCATAGCCCAATCATAGAAGTACAAGTACTTTTAGGAATAAGGAAGAGGCCCGCGAGAGAATCTTTTTTTATTGCAATATCCATATCAACCCTGAAGGGGTCCCTCTATTAGGGAGAAAAAGGGAATAACAGCCACTTAAGGGAAAAGTACTGTGACTGATGTGATAAATCATATTATATTGAGGTTTCCAGTGAAATGTGTTTGTTTGTTATTTGACTATATTTTAAATGGCTTCAGAAAGTTCCAATGATTTCTGTTTTTCATGATAAGAATTAAAATGTTCATCAATTAAAGTTATCAAAATTTAAATTGATAAGTTTTCCCACAATGTCATGTTTACTGATGAAACTCATGTCATCTACTTCTGGGAAAATAAATATGTGTCCCTGATCTCTATATGCATGCATAAACTTCACTGAAATAGAGTTCTTCCTTAATGCAACCACTTCAGCCAGAAAATTTTTCTTTGCTTTTTCATTTGAAACTGCCATAAGAAGAAAGTCACATTAATTTGTTGTGGTAGTTCTTCCAGGCTCAACCCTTTGGGTAGATTACCTTCAACTTCGCTATCATTGAAGTGCACTGCGCAGTTGTCTTCAGATGAATAAAATTTCTTAACATAATTCATAACTTTAACAGTACTTTTCTCAGTGTCTGTTTTCATTCACTCTGAGATAGCGCGTTTCTTCACTTTTTTCTTTTTTAGCTCATTTTTGAATGTTGTTAATGTCAAAATTTGCAAAACGCTTATACACCAAGAGATGGTGATATTGCAGCCACCTTCTCAGATTCTAGAAGGAAATCCTCCTCATGGTTTTCTAAAATTAGTAAAACTGGTTGTTTCACTAGAGTAGGCATACTTTTGTAAAATGTTCTAACTACTGAATAAAATGTTCCTCATTAGTCCAGCTGTTTTTTGGAACATTCATAAAGAGACTCAGGTGGTCCATTCCCTATCAGAAGTGGTGTTATTCATTGTGTTGCATAAATAAAAGCACAGGGAACATAGGTCCCTGTAGCATTGAATGCAAAAATAAGTATAGTGGGTTGTCCACTTTTAACAGACATTACATCTCCTATTCCCTTTTGCACTTTTGCTGCTAAAATTTTTTTGTTGGTGTCTTGAAGTGTTGTAATACCTCTTTCATTTTACAATGAACAAAATTACAATGCACAGACAACAAACATCAACTTGCCTACTGGAACAACAGAAACCGGCTGGCATCTGCTTAGTTGCATGCAAATTACTAGAACCACTGGCCACTATGTGAAAGCATGTCTCTGGGAGTAAAATTCAAATAAATAAAGTAAATATTACGGTAACTGCCATTACCCGCTGATTGGCAATCACCTGTTCTCCCCTAGGACCATTTTAAAAATCCTTGCATTATTCAACATATAGATGTGTTCTAGCCATCTTAGTCTGTGTATGTAGGTATTACATAGCTCTCGTAGTGATTTTGTTTCTTTTTTTTTTCTTCCATCCTTAGATCCTAATATTTTTCTTTTGCCTTTGGTCTATATCTATTTATGTGCTTCTCTAATAAGCCATATTTCACTAGTATAGATGAAAGTAGGTTTGAAGTTTGTTTTATTTTTTATTAAAAAAATTTAACTTCGCCAGTGTTTTTGTTTCCATATGTTTTTTTCACCTTAGTAATTCTAGATTTTTGCCTTATAACCTTGTATAGTTTTTCATCTATTACAACTCCTAGACAAGTGAAATTTTGCACTGTGATTATGTTGTAAAAATTATGTATCTCTATGGCAACCATTAGTTATGCATTTGCTTTTTTTATGGAAGTCTTCTTTTATAAAAAGTCATACTGCAGTCAATTGTGTTAATGTACATCCTTTATTTATTCATAAGTCCCATTCCAGAAATCTGGAAAAACTGTACTTTCTTGTACGGTTATAGTAGATAGGTATCATAAGATTTTTTAAGTCGCTTGGTAGTCTCCAAAAAGGATTTGATATATGCCTCGCAGCATGTAAAAATATGGTTGATTGTTTTATGTTCTATACTGCAGAGTCTGCAACTAAATCTCCACAAAACAGTCGAATTGTATGTAGGTGTCATAAACAGAATAGTTGACAGATCAGCTTGCATTAGACCTCTACTTCAACCTCCTCTAACTTAGCCTCTCTCAATGTAACTTTATCATGCTCAATCTTTGTATAGCTGCTATTGAGGTATTATTAAAAGAAAAATGTTCTAAATATTTATGGATTGATAAGGAAATGTCATGTCTTGTATGACATATAGACATACAGCAGTCAAATCTCTATATACCAAAATTACTTTTTTATCATTTTGTCCTTTTATTTACTGTGAATCTGGAATTAACTATAATTAAAAATTGAAACCCCTTTATTTTAAATTTTGGCCTCCAGTCAAGAACATGTTTTCAAAATTTGAAATATTTTGAAACTGATTTCAGTGGAGGCCTAAAAGGTAA
Organism: Diabrotica undecimpunctata; assembly: GCF_040954645.1. NCBI lineage: Eukaryota > Metazoa > Arthropoda > Insecta > Coleoptera > Chrysomelidae > Diabrotica > Diabrotica undecimpunctata. The sequence goes on along the minus strand of NW_027312619.1, from coordinate 108 downwards.
ATTAAAGAGTTTCTCAGTCTGTTTTGAATTGTGGTTAATTTCCTATCATAAAGTAATGAATGTAAATCATTATTTAATTAATTGATAAAATAACTCTGAGATAGCGCG
>NW_027312618.1:0-27637 GCF_040954645.1 Diabrotica undecimpunctata | reverse complement strand
ACGCGCTATCTCAGAGTGGAGCCGTACGTTACCAGTAACTATTTGCGTTTGTAACTTAAACATCCTAGTTTTTTAAGAACAAAATAGGAATCTAAAATTTAATCCAACTACAATAAAGGATTTTTACCCAGTATTTAGTGGCTTCCAAAATGTACTTCAGATAGCACTGAGATATTATATTTATTCCGGAAAACGTTCTGTGATGTAGCCCGATGTAGTTTTTTTATATAAATATACCTTTTATAAACGAATTTAAAAAAAACGTGATTTATGGTATACAGCCAACTACAGGAATTCAATCTCCTTGTGGATTTTAATATTTTTAAGTTAAACAATCACCAAATTAAACCAAAAGCTATTAATTATTTAATTTCGCGGGCCGCGCAGAGTTCCGCGACTGCTTTATATACATATACGTGTTCTACAAAAAAAATTATTTAACACTTAAAAATTGGATTTCTTCAATTTAACAAGAGTAAGTATATGGAAAAATGTTTATAAATTAAAAATTTAAATAATATTTAAAATAAATATATAATATATTATATTTTAAACAAATAAATAAAAAATAACAATAAAAAGGCGACTTAAGAAAAGATTTGTACATCCCCTAGTCATTGGCTGTTCTGTTTTGGATAATTTTACAATGAAAATTGGATAAACAGTCATTATTTAAACGTTTTAACACCTGTTTAAAATAAAAGAAATAACACACTTGATTCCAGTAGAAACGGAAATATGTCATTTTCTTCCGAGCGCACCATTTTGGAAATTGGTGTTTGTGTTAATTTTGCACCTTTAATTTGAACTAATTTTACGGCGTTGTTGTAATTGGTTTATAAGATTATATACAATTACAATTAGCAGTCCAATTTCTGGATCAGCCTTAGATATTAACTCTTTTTACAAAAATCTGATAAACAGTTAATTTTGCAAAAACTATTTAACCAATCGGTCCTATCTTTGCACACAGTTCAAAATAGTAAGGCTCTCAAGTTCAGGTAAATTTAAACAAATTTTAAACAAATAAAAATAAAACAACTTTAGCTGAAACAAAGAGTCATTGATTTAGTAAAATGAAAATAAATATTTTCATTTACCACATTGCCTAAATCTTATGATACTTACTTATCTGCGGCGGAACGATTCTTAAAAACGCTCTTCTAGATACACTTCTGGTCATAATAGCAGTGAATGTTATTCACTTTTTGCCTTTAGGCTTTTAGCTAAACACGATATTTGGTACTACATACAAATGCTCTAAATACTTACCATAATATTATACTTATCAGCAAGATTTCTTAATATCCGCATGACGGCACTAACAGTTTTAAACTTTTGCTGATGATTGCAATGATCTTAATGGTATTGTTATGCTATCAAGGATCAGTAAACGTACCTGAAAAAAAAATGGAAGTAATGGACACAATACACAACTGATAACAAGATAGTTTAACTTTAAAATAGTTTCACCATTTATAAAACTTTTTTCTACTATTTTTTACTTTAAACTATTAAGTACAGCTTCAAGTTCAAAAATGTAAAGCAAATATTAATGTCCCTATACTATTCGTTACTACATATTTACTGCACTGCATTGCAGTGACGAAAAATACTGCTTTTATTGAAAAACAAAAAATAAATAAAAGTCCGGTAATAAAAGATATATTTAAATAAATAAAAATTTTTCTATAGATACTAACTTATTTCGCTGAATATTAACTCAGTTTCAAAAAGGACAGCCAACCAATTGATCCAAATCGTAAACTCTTGTATAATATATATGACTCAATAAAGTCTCCACATTAAAATTATCTTCATCTTATAGTACTCTCCAACAAAAGAAAGCGCCATTTCTAAAACAGAATTTGATATATAGATAGATAAAATATAGATATAAATATATATATATATATATATAATATATATATATATATATAATATATATATATATATATATATATATATATATATTATATATTTATATATATATATATATATATATAGTATATTGTATATTTATAATATTAATATATATATATATATATAATATATAGATATTATATATATTATATAGTGTATGTATATATAAGTAACGTTAAATAGTGGGTTTGCAGCAATATGCTGCAAACCCACTATTTAACGTTTACTTCCTTACGTTGTCAGCAAATACTTCTGGTTCATTATGTATAAATATATATATAATATTATATATATATATATATATATATATATATATATATATATATATATATATATATTTATATATATGTATATATATATATATAAATATATATGTATATATATATATATATATTTATATAAGCTGCTTATATAATATATATTATATATATATATATATAAATATATACTATATAATATATATATATATATATATATGTATCTATATATATATATATAAATATATATGTATATATATATATATAATATTTATATAAGCTGCTTATATATATATATATAATATATATATATATATATATATATATATATATATATATATATAAGCAGTGATAAAACAATGGAAAGGGGTGGAATCCCTCTTGAACTCTTTAAGATCTCAGTCAGATAAGAGTAGAAAAGAAACAAGTTAGATGCTAACTATTCCATATATTAGAGGAAATGTTTCGTTTTTGTACTTACAAACAGCATCAATCTATATCTGCAAGAATAACACTCTTTTAGAAGGATTTGTAAAGCTCTTTGAATTAAAAGAGAATTTTAAAAAGTGATAATATTGTAAAATGTGACTTGCATGTGAAGCAATACAATATTGATGGTAATTACAAGTACCAGTATTACAACGAATTGGTCATAAAATCAAAAATTCACATAGTATAATCGAATTAGCAGGATTACAATAACTTACTTAATCCATATATAACAAATTAAACAAGTATAGTTATAAAGTGTAAAAATAGCCTTAAATGCTAAATGAAACTTGGAAATAAGCTGACTGGCAATTATTTGAAAATTTAAAATACAAGTAATGACACCAAACATGAAAACACATGTCTATTTTAAAGTTAAATTGAAACAGCCTTTATTTTCCTGTTCATTTAGTACCGAATTCTGTCTACTTCTCAATTCTTTTTGAACTCAATATATCCCCCATGCGAGATTTATAAACCATGTCCCAAAGCTTGCTGCTATGTCCTTTAAAACATGTGAGTGCCTGTTTGCGCCGTGAACATACTTGGACCTAGAATTCTTCATTTCTCTATTCATCTCCAAGACTAAATGTCCCCTTGGGTCAACTACCCAAAGTTATACCCAAACTTCTGGGCATCCTCACTACCCTTCCAGGCCTAGTTTAGTTACAACATGTGAGATAAGTTAGCTAGTTTCTGTATGGATGACACACCAGTGGTGTTATGATCATGTTCCATTCCAGCCACCTTAATCAAATGGTGAATCTGTCAGCATAAACATTAGCTATTAAGTCCAGGAATCCACTGAATGTAAGTGATGATATGTATGTTAGTTTGGAAGAACATATACAGAAGATGCAAACTAGAAAATATCATTGATCAAACTGGATGTCTATTTTTTAATTATAACACTTTTAATGTTACTTTTGATTTTTATTATTACTTATGATAATTTTAGATTACTATTTCATATTGTTGATCACAAATAACAAAGTAAGGAAAACAAAAAGTGATACATAATCTTAATGTAAATAGGTATTTGGTTAGATATTGTTTTCATTTGATTCACATATTTGCCATATCTACCTGAGATACTTTTTGAGATTCATGGACAGAAAAAACTTGTTTTATTATAAAATTGTAGTTATATCCATATATCACTGAAATAACCAATTATATTGGTTCAGAATTTACTTTTGATCCTTCTTCTTTGGTCAATTAGTTTTCTTATTAGGTATATAATCTAAGAATGTTTTCATGTAGACAAAAACTGGCAAATAATGTGTAAAATAAAAAAACATGCACACCTCTTAACTTCTCTATAAGAAAATTTCCATTTGTACTTATATAGAAAGCCTCACTTTCAAATCCTCCTTGATTTTTTGGTAACTGTATGGATAAACATAATTGCTAACTAAAATAATAAGAAAAATATATAGTTGACAAATGTTAACAAAAGAATAATTATTAAAGAACAAAACTTAAACAACTGTAGGGTTATGGCATGCGATAAAAGTACTCGTGGATTAAAAAAATAATTTCACTTTCCAACAAGACATAAGATAGCTGTCTTTGTGACAGGCTATAACCAAATTTATTCCACTTGTTTATTAACAACAGACTTATAACCTCTATAACCTTAGTCTCAATTTTTTACATATAGTAAGTAGTTAATAGAAGTGCAATGATCATGATCCTAATCAATCCAAGCCATACAAGATCCTAAGCTTGTTAAAGGAAATATGGTCAAATAAAGCTGACTGTAACATTAATCTCAAAATTCATCAAGAACTAACAGGCATAGAGGTGTGTAATACATTTCATAAATCATACTAAACTAAATCTATACATTATGTTATGCTAACACATATTATTTAATAATCTACAGATTACATTTTTGTAGTTGAAATATTATATTTTTTAAACAATTGCACACAAAATTAACTTACCAAATAGGAGTAGTACATGAAAAATGACCTGTAAATTCAACAATTCTTTGAGGTATTAAAACATTCTTAAGAATTCTGTCCAAATTTTCATATAACTGAAAAGATAGCCACTTAGAAGCTCTTCCTTATATAACATTAAAGAACTTTTTATAGTAAGTGTATTACTTGTATTGACTCCAGTATGTTTTTCAAATCGGTTTAGTATATTTTTATTTTGAAGTTCATCTATAAAACTTAAATCCATTTTTATAGACAAAATTTTAAAAAATGTAACACAAAATATAGTTACTTGTTACATATAGCACTTTTTTATATAGTAACGGCTGCTATATAAAATTTAAATCCACAAAACTGAAAGAGACTTTAAAAGCTTTAAAAAAACTTTAAAAAGCTTTTATTAAGACTTTTTGCCATAAGCATAAGCATAAGTTTTAAATAAAACACTATACAAATTAATGTCAAAATCAATGCAAATAGACACAGAACACACAGCAGACAGATGATTGGCCTTGTCTACAGTATGCGAAAAGGCATATTTTGTTCCGTTTTGCTGGAATAACACTCTAATTGGCTCAGATTTCGAAGTAAAAACGACGTAAAAATAAGAACGTCATAAAGAGGAAAAACACAAAACACATACTAACCTCGTATTGAGTTTGCCAACCATGCAAGAAAATAAAAGATAATGTTTATATTTTAAATAAATACTCTGAAATTTGATGAACATATGAATTACTCTGGATGGATATTGGAATTGTAATATTTGTAGGATCTGCTTTTGCAGTTTCCATCCTTCTATTTGTAAGTTTGTTCTTTACTATATGTACATTATTGATAAGAAGAAATATGTTTTATTGCAGATTTGTATTTTGATGGTAGCTACATCAAGTACCTATCCAATAGTAATTAGAAATGAGAATGAGAAATATTTCATTGATGGAGTAACAGGGAAAACAAGTACCATTTCCTTCAATAATGAAAAATCTTCAATTCACTTGAGTGTAATAGTACCTGCTTATAATGAGGAAGAAAGCGTAAGAAAATTTAATTTATATATATAGCAGACTGGTATTTTATACTAATAGGTATGAAGGAAGAGAATAATAGAGAAAGAAATTCTAAATAGTTTGTTTCTAAAAATATTTTAGGCTTGCTTATATTTTTCAGTGAAAGATGCTTGATGGATTGTTAGGATTGTACAATTGGATTGGCATATTTTTAAACCAAAAACCTCTCCTGGAAAAAATGTCTTCATCATTTTGTCTAAAAAATGTGAAACCCGTTAAATGAACTAATACCTTATTGTCACACAAACTGGGGAGCATACCCAAATACAGCATTAATAATGTACACAGCACTAATATCAAAGAATATAGAGCATATAATGCATCTATATTCTTTGCTAATGTTCAGTGATAGTTTATGGGTTGCATCTTCTATTAGATTTTTGGATATTTAAAAAGTACACCTACCAATTTTCTAGAAATAAAAGCAGCCAAGCCTCCATTGCATCTTAGATGACAGTATTGTGTGATGTTTTTATGTGAAAACTCTAGCATAAAAAAAAACTGAAAAATACAGAAGCTTAACTCAAAATAATAGTTCCTTTGGGAAACAAAAAAATCATCTAAAGTAATTTACAGTTATCAATGACTAATTTAAATTAATAGCACATTTTACTTTAATGACATCCTTCTGGTGGTATCTTTATAAACTATTAGAATTACTTGTCACTAAGTTAATAAAGATGGTCCCAGTCATATTATATTTATTCAAAAAATAAAAATTTGATGAGACTAAGTACTGGATTTGCTTTTTACCCATTCAAATGAAGATATATCCAAAAAATTTAAACTTCCAAATCAGTCTCAGTAGGAGTGATTTAACTGATGAAACTTATCTAAGTATTACTTTTTACTTATTTTAGTAGGTGGATATACTTAAACATGAATCTTTGTTCTGTACAACAAACTTAACATGCCTACTTGTTTTTCTTTTACAGTTCCTCTTATGTTAGATGAGTGTGTTGATTTCTTAGAAAATAGATGTAAAGATTTACCAAATTATAAATATGAAATTATAGTAGTAAGTTGATGGCAGTAGAGATAAGACTGTTGAAGTAGCTCAAGGTATGCAAAAAAACTAGGAGTTGAGAAGCTGAGAGTGTTAAACCTTGAACAAAATAGAGGAAAGGGTGGAGCTGTAAGATTGGTTAGTATTTTTAAAGTTTTCATTAAATATCACCTTGTTTTTCTGTATAACCTATGTTCTTATCAACCACTTTATCTATATGTATTTTTAATCTTTATACAAAGGCGCTGAAGGTGCTCATTATGTAGTTATATGTAAATATTTTCACATATTGGCCATCATCAAAATAGTCTTTATATATAAATATATATCTGCAAAAATTTTTTCTAAAATCAGTCCTGAGTTTTTTAAGTGGTTCTTTGTCAGTATATTGCCTCTTTGTATGCTTTGAAGAAAATGTGATATTGAAAAGAAATTAGATATTGCTGATATATTTTGTGTTTATATATATATATATATATATATATATATATATATAGTATATATATATATATATATATATATATATTATATATGTATTATATATATATTATATATATATATATATATTATATATATATATATAGGTATTGATACAGTAGGATGTACTGAAGGTATACTTTTTAGACATTCTTATGAGATATACACCTCTGGGTATGACTTTATGATCCTCTTTATATTTTGTCATTTGAGCAGAGAATCTCGCCCGTGTGGAGCTAAAGCATTCCAGTCATAAACTCCCTTCTAAGTAAAGATTTCCATTCCACTTTTTTTCTGATAGTAGCCTATAGGAGTCATTCATGGGTATGCAATTAATTGTATTTTCTTTATCATCTGAGGATGTCTGGGGGATTTTTTTTTTTCAATTTGGTTCCACCGTTCTGTTAAAGCATAAGTGACTAGACCAGACTACTGTAGTATAAAGCCGCATGCTTATCATGAATAAGGTATTCCTGGATCTTCTTCAAAACTATTTACAACTCTATAAAGAATTAAGAAAACCGGAATCATTTGTTTCTATTATTTTTTTGATGAGCTTGGCTAACTTGTTGTTTCCTGAGACAATTTGAGCTTGATAACTGAAATATGATTATTGGGAGAATTTTCTTTTTTAGGGAATGCAAAGTGCAAGAGGGTCTGTACTATTGTTTGCAGATGCAGATGGAGCCACCACTTTTGCAGACATAACAAAAGTTGAAGATGGTCTTTTTAGTTTGGTTAATTGTAAGTAAAACATATCTGATTTGATCAAAACCTAGCCTAGCCTCCTCAAGAATTTCTCTCCAGTCATCCCTATCTATCGCCTTCCTCTGCCAAGCATGTATTCCCATATTTCTCCTGTCTTCATATATGTTATCATGGTACCTTGTTCTGGGCCTTCCTCTTCTTCTACATAATTTACGCCTGGGCGTAAAATAGCTTTAGTATTTTAAGCATGGCATCTATTGTTGTACATACTTCTGCACTTAAAATAAGCACAGAAAATACATAGCACTTTATAAATAACAAGTTCTTTACAAATTACATTTCCATATATGATCCAAATAGAAATTTTAAACCATAAAAATGGCTTAGATATTTATCTAAGTGTTATATACAGGAATGTACTAGAATTACTGGATTAAGGAGGTTATGAAACTATTTCCTTGTGGCATGTTTAGATTAAATATTGTTTTGTATGGGATTAAACCCAGAAGCTCTGGATATAAATGTATATCCTGGCTGGCCAATCTTAGGAAATGGACTGGTCTAACGTCAATTGATCTATTTTGAGCTGCTGTGAATAGACCCAACATTATGGGTCGCCAACATCACAAGAAGATACGCACCTTTGGGAAGAAGATTCTGAGTGGACCCAAAAGACTTCTTCACAACTACACTTTTAAGCCTTGAATAGATAGCTCAACGTGAGCTAAAGATGTAACCTTTCATATTTGTTTCATATATTAAGCCATACACTAAATAAACTGAATTGTTGCCAACATGCTTCATATTTTCATAATTCTGTAATAGTATATTTTTAACCTTCTGTTTTTCTTTAAGGCGATTATCAAAAAGACCCTTCAAAAGTAGAAGAAAAACTGGCGATCTCAATGGGTTCCAGAGCTCACCTTGAAGAAGAAGCGGTTGCTTCTAGGAGCTTCTTCAGGACAATACTGATGCATGGTTTTCACTTTCTTGTGTGGTTGTTTGCTGTGAGGGGTTTGAGAGATACTCAATGTGGTTTCAAGTTACTTACTAGAGAAGCCGCAAGAATTTGTTTTGAAAGTTTACATGTTGAAAGATGGTAAGATGTATTTTGCTGTTTTCTTATGTCCTCTATAGCTTAGATCTGTAGAAATAGTATATTGATAGAAAAATGGCATTAAGTAATAACAAATTAAAAAGTAATTTAATTTGAAAGAAATAAATACTTTGCAAATAATCCTATCTGTATCTGTAGAGTAGGGAGGGCGAGTTAAGTTTCACAGCACTTAGGCCACAATTGACCCATTGTGCATCCTCCCAGGGAGATGTCACCCTTAGCTCATTGTCCATCCTGCCAATTCTAGGAAGGTGGACAAGTCACCAGGACATCTCTCTTATGTGGGCAGGTGTTGGCCAGGACTCGCCGAACGCGTACTCTCGTATTAACGATAACTCTGGGCATTCACATAGGACATGCTCTACAGTTTCGTCTTCTCGTTCACACTTCCTACATAGAGGTGTGTCTGCTAGCCCCAGTGTATGGAGGTGTTTGCTTAGTTGACAATGACCAGTTAAAAAACCAACTGCCAAACGTAGGTTTTTCCTGGTCATCCCAAGTACTTCTTAGATGTTGACTCTTCAAGGTTGCTTAGTGTTACCCTGGCAAGTTTACATCCTTTCCCTTCTTCCCATCTTTTTACGGTTTGAGTATGGGAGTGACATTTGACAATTTCCGCGATTGTTGTAGTTGACCAACCAAAAAGATCCCCAGGTCCTAAGAGTCTTAGGCCTGCCGCCTTCCTAGCTAATTGGTCAGCAATGCGGTTGCCTTTATTCCTATTGTGTCCTTTAACCCACCTCAGGATGATGGTATTACCATCCGAAGCTTGGGTTAGTGACTTGTGACACTCCATTACTAAACCTGATGTGACACGTGGTCTATTCAAGGTTAGTAGCGCTTGTCTGCTATCTGTGCAGATGATTATAGTTTTACCTGCTATACCTTTTTGGGTTATCTCTTTTGCGGCTATGGAGATACCAGTCAGTTCTGTCTGAACTACGCTGGCATTTTTGCCCATACCCCACTTTATTCTTAGGTTCAGTGATCTGGAGTATATCCCGCATCCTGAGCCTTCTTTCATTTTGGAGCCATCGGTGTATATGCAATAGGCATTTGCCACGTTTGTCTCCATGTACTGTCCTGTTTCAATTTTGTAGGGTTTGTTGAAGACAAACTTTGGTTCAATTGAGTCGCAGCCTGCCTGTAGAAGTGGTAACGCATCCAACTCTTCTCGCCAGAAACGAGTTCTCAATTGTCCCATTCCTACATCAAGGTTTGCACCAGCTGAGCGCAGTCGCATCATTGTCACTAGCGCCACCTCTTTGACATATATATCTAGAGGCGTGATGCCAATGATCAACTCCATTGCAGCAGTTGGTGTTGTTTTCATGGCACCTGTTATATTTATGCAAGCCATCCGCTGAATATGGTTTAGTTTGTTAATCGCTGTTGCCTGTAGCACTTTTGGTACCCAAGCAATAGCTCCGTAAGTTAGCATTGGCCTAATGACAGCGGTGTAGACCCAGGCGATCACCCTGGGCGTGAGGCCCCAGGTGCGTCCGACCGTTCGTCGACACTGCTCATAGGCAATATATGCTCTTTTAGCTCTACCATCTAAGTGTGAGTTCCATGTTAACTTCTTGTCAAGGGTAATACCAAGGTACTTCACCTCGTCAGAAAAATTTAGACTGTAGTTTAGAATCCTTGGGGGTATTAAGCCCGTGATTCTTCTTTTCCTGGTAAAGAGGACCATCTCAGTTTTCTTTGGATTTATAGATAGTGAGTGTTCCTTGCACCATGTTTCTATTAGTCGGAGAGCAACTTGTGATCTCTCACATAGTGTGCTCTCAAACTTACCGCTTTGCAGGACAGCAATATCGTCTGCATAGGCTATTGTGTAGAAACCGTTGCTGCTGAGTTGGTCAACCAGGGTATCTAGAACTATGTTCCAGAGTAGTGGTGATAGCACCCCTCCCTGTGGACAGCCCCTCGTAACCATGCCTCTAACAGAAACGTCTTCTACATTTATGCTTATTGCTCTATTAGAGAGCATACTGAATATCCATTCGCTTATGGCCAGGGGAACATTCCTGACGTTGAGCTGTTGGGTGATAGTTGGGAATGTGGTTTTATCAAACGCTCCCTCAATGTCTATGAATATACCTAGGGTGGATTCTTTATTATCCAGCGATCTTTCAATTCTTCCCACTACATGATGCAGTGCAGAATCGGTAGATCTTCCCGAAGTATATGCATGTTGATTTGGGTGAAGTGGGTTATGGACCAGAACTTCATCCCTTATGTACCTCTCGCATAGCCTTTCCATCGTTTTCAACAGAAAGGATGTTAGGCTAATTGGTCGGAAAGCCTTTGGTAGGGTGTAGTCCATCCTACCTGGTTTTGGTATGAAGACCACACGTACCTCTCTCCACTTCCTAGGAATATATCTCAGAACCAAAGAGGCTCTGAATATTTCCACGAGGTGCGGCAGAAGGATATCCAGTCCCCACCGTAGTAGGGCTGGATATATGCCGTCAGGCCCTGGTGATTTGAAAGGGGTGAAGCACAATATGGCCCATTTTACCTTTTCCTCATTAATCATTGTTCTGGCGAGATGCCAGTCGTTTGTTGACGGTATGATTGCTTCTTCCATCCGGTTTGGTGCTGTTGAGACACTAGAACCGGGAAAGTGTGTTTTCATCAGGACCTCAGCACTTTCGCGAAGGTTGGAAGTTTTATTCCCATCTTCCTTCGTTAGTATGCCGACATGCCGATGTGGGTCCTTTGAGAGCGCTTTTTGTAACCTGGAAGCCTGCGGGAAATCTTCGATTTCCTCACAGAAGGTTCTCCAAGCAGCTCTTTGTCTTTGTCTGCAGACTTTTTTAAACTCTCTGAGATTTGATTGGTAAGAATCCCAATCCTCTTTGAGTTTGGTGCGTTTTGCTCTATTAAAAGCTGTTCTTGCTGTCTTCCTAAGGTGTTCCAATTCAGTGCACCACCAAGAGTTGGTTTTGCGACTTTCCTGGACCATCCTTTTTGGACAGGATTTTTTATAAGCATAGCTTATTTTGTTTTGGATAGATACCGCATACCTTTCCAATTCTGTATTAGTTCCTGGAGTTGAAGCCCTTTCATTCCGCAGAGCATCTTCTAAGAGTCGGTTGTAGAGTTCTACATCCGTCCTCTTAGGGTCGCGCGATTTGATAAGGCTTTTTTCCAGACTAATATTATAGGTTAGCCAGCGGTGGTCGGACATAGAAATATCCTCCGATACCTGCCAGTTCTGAATTTTATTCGATATTTCAGCTGTTGCCAGCGTGATATCGATGACTGTTTGGCTACGAACATTAATAAAGGTAGGTTCGGTGCCCTTATTTAAGATATACAAATCTTTTATAGTAATATAGTTATAAAGAGACTTACCTCGGGCGTTGTTATCTCTGCTGCCCCAGCCTAGATGGTGAGAGTTCGAATCGCAGCCGATAATAAGTTCTACCTTCTGACTGAGACAATGGTCTACCAGATCTTCCATTTCCCTTGTTGGTGGTAGGGTGGCTGCATCTGAGGGTAGGTAGACTGATGCTAGTATCAACTCTCTATTTTTGCCCTTTCCCCATGGGCACTTCACTTTAACCGCAGTTACGTCTGAGGTGCAAAACTGCGCCATAGGGGAGGCTTTGATTTTTCTGGGAACATATATTGCTGTTCTCGGTTGTTGATTGCTTGGTAAGCTGAAAATTTGACCGTTTAGGCTGCTAAGACCAGTTATTTTGGTCTTATTTATCCAAGGTTCTTGGATTAGTGCTATTGCATCCTCCGTTACATCCAGGCGGCGACATAGTGTTGCCGTTGCCACCTTTTTGTGTTGGAGATTGCATTGAATAATAGTGACCTTATTTTTTTCGACATCCTTGCCCATGGCTTAGGTATCGTTTCGGCTCTTTTTATATCAAATAATCCTAATTACAAATACAATAATTAGACCAGGACTGATACGTGAAAAAACGACTAAATTTAGATGTGAGAGGTGGTATTCGGATTTTTGCAGAAATAGTTAGGTGAGAACTTCAGTAATAATAATTGACTTATCTTCCATCTCAAATAGGTGGCGAACATTAATAAAACAATTAAAATATTTAAAAATTACTAAAAACATTTTTTTCCTACTTTCCTTGCTTATAACTTTAACTTGTCGACTGCCGATGACTCAAGAGTTGAGTCATGACGGTTTCTACTTACAGGCCGATGACTCAACTCTTGGGTCAAGTGCACCGTATGACATAATTGACTCAGTATAGCTTAGGCCTTCAAGAAGTGTTGTGTTGTGTCAGCTATTTACTTCACGTTCTCTTGTTTTGAGTTGGAGTTCCTCCCTAAACATGTGTCGTCCTGGAGCCGTTTTTAATTTGGATTCATGAAAGGCGTAGGTACGAGAGATGCACTGTTTAGTCTAAAGGTATTATTCCAAAGATGCAGAGATATGACTTTCGATATCTGCACCTGCTTTGTGACTACCAAAAAGCATTTGACACAGTTCAACACCGAAAAATGATGGATGTTCTAACAAAAGCCCAAATAGATGATAAAGACCGGCGTATAATACAAAATTTATACTGGAGCCAATCAGCCATAATAAGAACAAATCTTGAAGATGAACCGATGGAAGCGATCCAGATTCTGCGAGGCGTTAGACAAGGATGTATACTTTCACCTATATTATTCAACCTATATTCAGAGAAAATATTTAGTGAGGCCTTGGAAAATTGCGAACATGGAATCCTTTTAAATTAAGAACGCCTAAACACATCCGCTATGCAGATGACACCGTTATTTTTGCATAGTTTAAACAGTTTACAGCAACTAATAAACAAAGTAAATGAAGTAAGTGAAAGATTTGGACTACAAGTAAACATATCAAAAACTAAATTTATGGTCATTAACAAAAATAAAATTAGAGACATCCAACTGCTTATCAAGAATACACCAGTGGACCGAGTAAAACAGTTTACCTATCTTGGAACAATAGTATGAGATTCACTCACAATAAGTAAAATGTAGAATAGAGAAGGCTAGGAGTGCATTCGGATCAGAAGACTCCTAATTCAAAAGACAGGATCGCCATGTAATAAATAAAGCTTCGCTTATGGTATCGTATGGTACATTTATTTAAAACACTACTGTACACTCTTACAATATTACTTATCCTAAATGGAATTAGTACTTAGTTGATGTTGCGCCAATACGTGGTATATTGACTTGCCATCTTGACGTTAATTTAGTTCTGATCTTTGAGATAATAATTGTTGTCTCTTTTATAATAGTCCTTGCTATATCAGCTGTCGTTCATAAGTGGGTCAAGTTTGTTTTATCAGTCTACGACAACAACAAGGTCGCGATCCACGATTCTGCTGACTCGCACATTCCAACCGAGGATGTTTCTTGTGTATGTCCTCGATTTGATTTATTAAAAACATATTTTATATAAACAAATGCGAAATGTGTTACATGTTTCTTTTAACTTATTCTTTATATGAATTGTAATATTTTAGGGATAATAACACAATGGCCAAACTCTTTAAAAGCCACAACCTTAATCTGGAGATAAAAGTAAAGCTCCTACGATGTTATATCTTCTCGATATTATACTACGGAGTTCAATGCTAGACACTCACTGAAGCGATGGAGAAAAAACTTAAAGCTTTCGAGATGTGGCTATACAGAAGAATCCTAAGGATATCATGGACGGACAAGATAACCATCGAGACTTTACTGCGAAGAATGGGGAAAGAAAGGGAAGTGATGTATACGATTATAAGGAGAAAGGGAAGTGATGTATACGATTATAAGGAGAAAGTTAGAATATCTCGGACACATAATGAGAAACAGCACTAAATACAGATTACTGAAAATAACCCTTCATGGCAAAGTATTCGGAAAGCGAGGAATTGAGAAAGGAAGAATACCATGGTTAAAAAACGTGTGGAAATGGTTCTCCACAATAACAACTAATCTATTTAAAGCGTCAGTTAATAAAATAATTATAGATAGATTGATCGCCAATATTCGAAGCAAATAATAAAGGGGGTATCAATTGAAAGAAGGAAGAGAGGAAGAAAAAATAGACATCATTAAAAGTTGTTCAAAGTGCAATGTCGGAGAGGAATCTTCGGGCGATAGTTTGAACAGATAGGCGAGAATGGAAACGGTTAGCGTAAGACGCTATGAAAAACCGCATTGAAATAAAAAGGAAAAAAAGATATGGATTTAATCAATTTAAATAGTATGTTTTATTGTTAAGGTTAAATTATGGAAGACGTACATATTCGGTTTAGTTAGAGGATGCTGTGTCAGGCAAGGAAATAAAAAACATCAGTAGTAAGTATTCAGTATCTTCACTGCACTGCTTTTGTATTTTACGTGGGAATATTTGTTCGGTTGGAAAATTTTCCAGGGTGTTTTAATTGAGTTCATTGTGGCAGTGTTTATGGATTTTGACGAAAAATATACTGTTTTTTCTTATGTTTAGCAGTCTTATAAAAAATTTTATTTTATGCGTTAACAGAGAATGTTAGCAAATCAATGTTACAGAACGATTTCGTAAAATATTTCATTTTTAGGGCGTTTGACGTTGAGATGTTGTATATTGCACAAACTTGAAAATTCCTATTGCCGAAGTGGCTGTGAGATGGACTGAAATCGACGGATCCAAAGTTACACCGGTATGGAGTTGGATCCAAGATGGAATGTTTTAGGGACTGATTTGGTTAAGATACACCACGGAGCGTGGAAGATAAAATCAGAGAAAAGCGATTAAAGATGGTTGAAGTGCATTTAACTAGATGTAATAGCTTTTTATTTAATTTTTAGATAATAAATTTATAACTTTATTTTAAGCTTTTTATTTGTTTTTTGTCTAAGGTCCTACTAAAATCTTGTTTTGTAGCATGGAATATATTTTGTAGAATCTTTGTGCAAAATATATTCTGACTGGCATATAAAGAGTGGTACGTGTACGTATCGCTCTGTAAATTAGTGTCGATTTTGGCAATTTAATAATTTAAATACCAGTTTTCATCTTCTTCTTTTTATGTAGACATAACTCTGTCTGTTTTTCAATGTACCTCCAGTAGTTGTCGTTTCATCATTTTCGTGTTTTCCTACTGATCGTCTTCCTATTGGGAACCGTCTCTTGCCATCTTTACTACTCTATTTGTGTTATTCGGCTTATATATTCGTTTCCATTCTATCTCTTCTATTTCCTTACCCAGTCCTTGATGTTCTTCAACTTGCATCTACGTCGTATATCTGTACTTCTAGCTCTGTCCTATAGTGATTTACCATCAATTTTTCTAAGTGTTCTCAGTTTTATTAGTATTTAATTATTAAATAGTGGTAAACAAACATTGTGTACAGATTGGTGATATTTTCTTCATTGCTTCATGCAACATGTTTCCAAGCAGCTATGCCTACATGCAGTAACCCCGAATCTTCAATATCCACATCTTACGTTGCTGCTATGTAGAAGCCACAGTTAGAATGCAGTGCAGGTAAGATAGGAATGTATTTCTTACGGAAGATGGCCCACCACGTTGCCGGTTTGCCCCGAGCGCGGCATCAGGACCGGATTTAAGAATCATAGAGTAAGAGACTATCATTATTGTTTCAACTAAAGCATGATACAATCATCAATGTATAAATAAGAGAGCTTTAAATAGCTTTCATGTAAACACATTCTTTGGGAAATAAAGATCATTATAAAGTCGTTAGGAGAAGCGAATCAGTTTTAATCCCCATTGTCCACGCAAAGCAAACATTCGATTTGGGTACTGGCCATTAGACCAAAAACTTGTTGGCAAAAACTATGAAAGCTCAGTTCTATTTCGTTTTCGCAAGAGGATGAAAGTATCTACATCATAGAGCCGTTGCCAGTATCTGTCGTGAAATTTAAACAGGAAATGACTCTTAGTGTGCAAATGTATTGAACTATCATCTCTTACATAATTTGATCATAATAATTATATATTAATAAATTGTATTTATAAATACATATTAAATTTAGATTAATAGCTTTAAAAACTAATTATTGTTGTGTATTGTGATTGTGCTATGCCAAAACAACTAAATAGTCTGTAGAAAGCGATAAGCTTTCAAATAAGATAGATTATTTTGAACAAGAATAATGGCGGGACTTTTTACTATTAATGCTCTAAAAGAGGTAAGTTTAAAATTTAGAATTATAATTTTGTATTAAAATGTTTTCTTATGTATTTTAGTGGATTACAGTAGTCTTAAAACTAAGTGTATTTACCGTTAATGTAACAGTTTGACAAATAGTTGACCTGTTAAAAATTCTCACTTGCTAACTATTCTGATGTTTTGGCATTTCTGTGGGGTTCTGGCGTCGTAAATCTTGAATGACGTGCAATCATTTTTATATGAAAAATTTTATAAAAACCGTTGCACGTCACAAGTTTATATAAAGTGACGTCACTTATATTTAAAATTTCCGAAACGTCAACCTTTAGAATTAAAATTTTCCTTGGTATAATAATCAGAAAAATGTAATCATCAGTATATTAGGAATTTTAGAATTATATTGATTAAATAACCAAAAAACATTTGTTATTATTAATAATATAAATTTATGAAATAACTCTTTAAGTCTAATATTTCACAAAATAATAATGTTTAATAAATAAATTAGACAATGTACGCAACTGATACGGGAATACTTCAAATTTTAATGACAGTTCAGCGTGTGGCAAAATTTGTAATAGTGTTACCCAGCTTTTTAAGTATAATTTTATTTATGTTTTGATTTCTTACACAATTTGATCATAATATATTAGACATTAATAAATTGTATTTATAAATACATATTAAATTTAGATTAATAGCTTTAAAAACTAATTATTATTGTGATTGTGCTATCCCAAAACAACTAAATTGCTGTAGAAAGCTGATAAGCTTTCATGTAAGATAGATTATTTTGAACAAGAAATAATGGCGGGACGTTTGTTACTATTAATGCTCCAAAAGAGTAAGTTTAAAATTAAAGATATACAATTTTGTATTAAAATGTCTTCTTATGTATTTTAGTGTGTTGCAGTGAGTCCTTAAAACTAAGTGTATTTACTGTTAATATAACAGTTGACAAATAGTTGACATTTTAAAAATTCCATCACTTACTAACTATTTCTGATGTTTTGGCCACGCTGTAGGATTCCGGACGTAGTAAATCTTGAATGGCGTGCAATCATTTTTATATGAAAAATTCTATACCGGTTGACAATCAAGTGCTGTTCTCTACCACACCGAGTTCACAGCGGCCGTCTCTTAAAAATTATTGTGCAAGTAAAGTATTTAAACCATGTTAATAGTCGGGTTAAAAATAGATACTTACCTACTAATTTCTTATGGCGTAATAAAGTAGAACTAGGATTTATTACCTCATCTGTAATATTAGTATGAAACAAAATAAGCAATTATTTCTACTTTTTGTTTATTATAGCTTTTTAACAAAGGTCTTTTTCAAATCACAAAGGGTGATTTAAATCAGAGAAGTTTTTATTAACCAATACAAATGTTGTCAAATAATGAAATCAGGGCCACCCAGGGGGGTTTTGTAAGTTAAACCCTCCCCCAGGACCCTTTGTCCGACACTGTTACCTCACACATTTTAAGGCTCAAAATGGAGGTTAACATAAAAAAAAATTTCGGTGACAACAAACACCCCAGAGGCAAATTCTAGGTGCGCTAACTGTATTTCTTCTAGCGCAGGAGCGCGTATTTTAGTTATATATTTCCGAAAGTTCAAAATTATACTTTCCATAATTGAAAACGAGGTTTATAGACAGATGTTACTTTAAACATTTTTCTACAGAGGTTATTTTACACGAAAACTATTGAATACATATACTTAGAAGGGTAAATTATTACATCATTAAAATCATGACTTGTTTGAAAATAATGCTTAGCTTACTATAATATGTGAATACTCTGAGATAGCTATATTCAAAAATGAACATTTCTAGTTTGTCTCTATATATCTACAGTCGAAATATTTGGCGGTAGGTGTGATCTTTTTTAGAATCACTTTGCCGAGTACACTGGCATTACAGCCACCAGACATATTTTATTATATACGCGTCGGACTAATATTTAATGTTAACTTAAAGAAATACACAATAATATGTTTCATTTAATTTGTATAAATGCATTATAAAGCGTTTTTATGAAGAACATTTGTTCGGAACACACTGTAACTGTAATCGAACGAAGGTGAAATTTTGGCATAAATTGGTAACACTTATTTGACAGTTGCAGTATTGACACTTTAGTTTTGTTTTTATTATTTTGGTTGTTGTTGTTGACTCTGAGATAGCGCGTTAACGTTCATCTTCTTCGATAGGTTAGTTCTTTACGTATAGGGAGATACGTTACGTTAGGTAGTTACAAAAACTCCCTATTTACTATTAATTCGACTCATCCAGCGAAGACTGTACTAACTCATTTTTTGAAGTTTTCGAATAAAGCAAGATAAAGTCTTGATTAGCGCAAAAAATCAGGGGTTCTTATTTATTAAATTCTTTTTATATTTATCCATTGTGTTTACCGTATTGTTCTATTTGTTCTTTTAAACTTGTCAATTTTGTTTCTTTATTTGGATTTTGAATGAGTTAGTACAGTATTCGCTGGAAAAAAATCGGGAATATAAATAATGCATACCATCGTTCTGTGAAATTGTATTTATAATTAAAGTCTACATTGAAGTTAAATTACAAAATATTATAAACAAACGTTATTGCAGTTCTTCGTCGTCACTGCTAGCAGTGGTTTCATACTTTTCTGATGTATCAGAATGTAGACTTCTATAGAAGCCATGATACATAGTAGGAATTTTTCCAGTATCACAAAGCACTCTGAGATAGCGCGTCTTCTTCTTATCTATTGGCAAAAGATTTGTGTATACTTTAGATGGAAATTGATCAATACGAGATGGACGTTTCCTTTTTGCTTTTGTTAGATCACACCTGATAGATTCGGAACTTAAATCATACTTAAAAAAAATAACATTTGGTGTGTTATATGAAGTACTGATTTTCTTTATTTGACTGATTTTGATCATTCCTTTTCCATTGTCAGTTTTCCAATTTTTGTTGCCAACAAGGCTTTTGAAATCTAGGAAGTCTTCTTGTGACATTTCTGTTACATTATATACTTTTCCCACAGTTTTGGCCATTCTTATTAAAGTAATCTTTCTGCAATATCTGGAGTAAGTCTATGTGGTCGAACTTTATGTTTTCCACGTTGATCTGATTGTAAAACTCCAGTTTCCTTTCTTTTAGTAAATGCTGTATTTACCCATGTTTGTGAAATACCAAGAGTTTTTAAAACATATTTTTACAAATTTGGTTTTGTTCACCGCCGAGCTGAAAATGATATTGCCGAGAAAAATTCCTACGAGAGTGTACACCAGCAGAAATAGTACTTTGTTTTTTCTCTATCTGTGTCACATGCTGTACAATAAAGTCCCATTGCCTTAATGATCTTGTTCTTGAAGATCTTAAAGTTCCAAAAGTCTTTAAAAATCTTCTGTCTCATTTCTTGATTCATTTTTGTGTTACACTTAAGTCTGCATGTTTATTGGCAAGGTTCGCCTATTTTTCTTGCCTTAACCAGTTTTCCCTGTCGATTTGTATGTTCCAACCCACGATCTAGACCAGTTTTAGATTTTACATCAATCGATTCTTCTTCTTTCTTTTCTCGTTTTCTACACACTTTAATTCTAGTATTAGTTTTCCTGTTCTTTTTACACTTACTTATTTGTTCCTCACTTTCCTTCGTATCATCATATGGAATTTTTTATTATCATCTTCTGAAGGTAAATAATCTTGGTCACTATCTGAGCTTGCATGAAAAGGGTCTTTAGTATCAACTTCAAAATATTCATTAACTGTATTCGTTCGTTCTGTTTCTGAAAACAAAGACGATGCATGTTACATTATGAATCTTTATTTGTTTAAATTAAAACAAACCTATAGATGCTTCGATATTAGTAGATATAACTTCTTTGGTCGTATTTAGTTCCGGGTTATCACAAATTGTTTCTAAAAAAGGTATAAATAATTCATGTTTCTATACATATTAAAAATATACTGACCTCTTGAACAATGCGTCTGTCGAGAATCTGTTTCTCGCTTGTTAGTTGTCCTTACTAAATTTACCATGAATTGACTCCCCGAATACATCCTGGATACTTATTTAAATTTATAAAAATGTGCCCTCTATTCAAACGTATTATTTTTGATAGCAATTTATACACTGTACAACTTTTATACGTAAACACCGTTGGTCATGTAGGCGTACCACCGGCGTACTTTACTTAATCACAAAACGCGAAAACTGTATTAACTCACGAGACAACGGCGCTTCCGTTCGGAATGCCGAGGAAGACTATACTAACTTAAGATAGGATAGTTTTCGTCGGAAAATGTATAGATATACAAGTTAGTACAATATTGAAGTGCAAAATTGGTTGCCTAAACATGGTCAAATTAACTTAGAACTTTATTCGTTGAAAGATATCACGGTAATCTACTTCTTCGGGGGTGTAACTCAAAAACGCCAAAAATTGAGTTAGTACAGTCTTCGTTGGACGAGTTGAATTAAACTATGTTGTTTGTTAAACAAGCGCCTCAAATTGTTTTTAACAAGATTATTTTTTAACTCTTGTTTTGTTTCTATTTATTTACATTAAATATTAATTTATTTTGTTGTATACTGTTGTTGTACACTTTTGCAATAATAATGTGACCTATTTGATTTAAAATGGATTCAGGAATTTTTTATACTTTGGCAACTATGTCAACTTCGATCTCTGACGTAGATAATGACGTGCAACGGTTTGTAAATTAGATGGACTGTATGTGATTGTAGCAGGTACCTATATGGTTAATAAAATTAATGAAAATATTACACATACTCATTTAGAACAAAGCTTTTATTTTATACAAAATATATATTATCATAGGAACACTAGGAATACATTCAGTGTGTTCAAAGATTGGTCATTAAAATCCTATTTATGTCGGCTTTAATCGTGTTTAAAGCATTCTCATAGAATTAAAGCTCAATCTGGAAAGGAAAGTTTTGTTTAACGGCTTACTTACATCTTTAAGTTTTGCTTCTTTTACCTTTACACCAGGAGGTAAAATTATAAGATTTATACCGGTCAATGCCTTATCTTTCATGGTCATTGATGATGCAGTTCCAGCGTCAGATTTGTAAAGCATTTTCACGGACCAAAACAAAATTGTGGATTGCTAGTTTATTTCCTTTTAAATTTAAAGTCGTGAAATTACAAATGGTTAATATACAAAGAACAAAAAATCAAGCTTAGTATTTTAAATTATTAATGGGGAAATTACAAGCAGCGGGAATGAAATCCTTACAGTTACACAAGAATATTATCAAGGACTTTACAACAGTAGGAAAAACCATCAGAATAACTAAATAGATTATTGAACTCTAAAATTAAAAATTTTAATAAGATAAGCACTAAATAAATAACAAAAGCACTTAAGCAAATGAAAAATAACAAATCATCAGGAAAAAATGTAGTCAATACAAAAATGTTAAAGACATGGAGAAAATTCCGTTATCATACACTCCACACACTGCTAAATAAAATATTACGAGAAAAGAAGATCCCGAAGACAACAGGATTCAGAAAAGGATTTGGTATCAGTGATCACTTGTTAACTGAGGAAATCCTAATCGAAAAAGCTAATGGATATTACATCCCGACATATGCAGCTTTTGTAGACTTAACAAAATCTTTTAGACAGTTTGGAATACCAGGCAATAAAATGCTCAATAACAAGACTCAATAGTACTGAATAGAGGAATAGGGCAGGGTGGCAAAATGAGGCTTGGTTAAAGCTGTGGTTCATGCTGTGTTTAAGAAAACTATATTGGCAAGAGAAAGGAATAAGAATTAATAGAAAATATCTTAACCACCTACTATACGTCGGTGATGTCATCCTGTTAGGAAATGATGAAGAGGAGATAAAGGGTATGCTTTTGGAACTAGATAGAGAAGCACGAAAGATTGGTCTTAGAATGAACTATCTTCTTCTTCTTATAGTGCCTATCCGTTTCGGATGCTGGCGACCATCATAGCAATCTGTATTTTGCAAACTGCGGCTCTGAAAAGATTTGTGGTTGTTGTGTTGAACCAAGTATGTAGATTTTTCAGCCAGGAAATTCTTCACCTTCCTGGTCCACGTTTTCCTTCTACTTTTCCCTGAAAAATTAATTGCAGCAACCCATATCTCTCGCTTTTCCTCATGATGTGACCGATGTATTCAATTTTGGCTGTTTTTACTGTCGTTAACAACTCTTTTCCTTTTTGCATTCTTAATAAATCACACTGGTTAGTAATGTGGTCGGTATAGGATATCTTCAGGATTCTACGATAAAGCCACATTTCGAAGCCTCAATTTTCTTACAGGTAGCGTCTGTGAGAGTCCACGACTCAACTCCGTACAATAGTATAGGAAAGATATATCATCTTAGTAACCTGATTTTGATGAAAATAATAAAAAATCGAATAGAAGAAGAATACCAAGATATGAAAGCCGAAGAACATGCTGGTTTTCGTGCAGGTCGATTTACAATAGACCATGTCTTCTCTATTGCTCAGATAATTGAAAAGAAAGTTGCTCGTGGCCAAGAGTTCCACCTGACGTTCGTAGATCTTAGGAAAGCATATGATAGTGTCCCGCTTGATAAATTATGGGAGGCACTGGGGAAAACAAATATAAATATAGAATTGATTGAAGCGGTAAAAACGTTGTACTACCAACCAACAAACAAGAATTAAAACAGAAAATATGATAACACCGGGATTCAAAGTGACTAAAGGACTAAGACAAGGCTGCTGTTTATCCTTAACATTACCACTAATGGACTTAACTCTGTACACTCTGTGCTTTGCGGATGACCAGGTCATCATCGCACAGGATTCTGAAGACCTTAGTTACATGATGCGAAAATTTTAGAAGAGTTTACAGAGTGGAGTTTGGAAGTGAATATGGAAAAAACTGAGTACATGAGTATCGGAGGAGATCAACATAACCTTCTCGTAGAGAAAAATCAAGAGATCAAACTATGTGACGACTACAAATACCTAGAAGTAAAGATCACTCAGGACGGAAAATTAGATGCAGCCATTAAGGAACGAAATACACAGGGAACGAAAGGCACATCCTTACTGAACAGCGTACTGTGGGATAAAAACATCTCGAAGGAAAATAAAAGAAAAATATACAACAACATAATAAAAAGTATCACAACATATGGATGCGAAGTGTGGCCCGTAAAAGATATAACAGAGAAAATGCTTAGACGCGACAGAATAACAAACGAGAGTTGATGAAATCAAAACGACACAACTCAGATGGTACAACACAACTAGATTTTATTTCTAGGGAATGGTCTCCATTTTCATTCACGTTCGTACCAAGGTAGGTGTATGTTTTTACTGTTTCTATGATTGACCATTCACACTGATTCTTTCAATTTGCTGTTCCTTCTTAGAGATCATCATAAATTTTGTTTTCTTAATGTTCAGTGAAAGTCCATATCTCTGACTCACTTCTGTGATTCTATTCATTAACTCCTGGAGGGCTTCAGAATTGTCAGCGAATACCATCGTGTCATCCGTGTATCTAATGTTATTTATACATTCTCCGTTAATTCGATTTCCGGCTTCAACGTCTTCTACTGCTTCTTGAAAGATTTCCTCTAGAGAAAGAGAGAGAAAGAATGAAATATGAGAAAACATAACCTCAGAGTAACACCTCAGAGAATATCACAATAGAAATACAAATTAATAAGATAGAATATGTCTCAAGCTACATATATTTGGGACAAATCATAAAATTTAACAAAAAAACTTAGACTGTGGGGATAAAAGGTCGAAAAAGATTAGCGTGGACAGCATTTAGAAAAAAAAGCTATTTTATTTACGAATCATAAATATCCTTCTTCTTCTTCTTAACATGCCATACACCAAAGTGCGTAGGCGACTATCTCATTACTAGAATTCTGTTCTTGGCGGCGTGACACAGCTCGCCTGTATTGTGTATTCCTGTCCATTCTTTAATATTTCTTAACCAGGATAATTGTTTGCGGCCGGCTCCTCTCCTACCTTCGATCTTCCCTTGTAGGATTAACTGTGGTATTTCATATTTTGAGTATATACGGACATAAATATCCGCAATACCTTAAAACTCTTCGACCAATGCTACCAGGGATAATATACGATGCCAAACACGAACAATGACAAGGTCAAACATGAATAAATTAGCGAATCCAGAGAGTGACGAAAAGGCGAATCTTGGGAATGGGCTTGTAAGAAAGGAAACTAGATCGGATAAGAGAGTGATGAATAGGTTTGAAAAACAGAAAACGTAACCAGTGGGTACGGAATGTTACGAAGGTGAAAGATGTCATAGAAAAAGCAACAGACATAAAGTGGAAATTTGCAGGCCATAGGGGGGCATCAGGGAGAAGACGATAACGATCCAAAGAAAGACCACAGATGAGGGGGCAGATGATTGAAAGAGACCTCCCAGTCCAAGATGGATCAAAATCGCAATGGGACACAGAGAAAAAAGGAAGTCAGAGGGGGAGGTCTATATCTAACTTAAATGTAAAAGGGCTTTAGATCAATTATAGATTAACGAGATAAGTAAAATGGTGTGTATATATGGTTTAAGAAAATGAAAATAAATGATAATTACAACTCTAATGAATATTATAAATATTATCAATAAAAATTATAATTTAAAATTGTAAACTTAATGAAGTGACTGCTGTTAAATATTTTAATGCTAAAATTAGTCGAGGAATAGGAGGTGTAGCAAAGCAGGATACATTTTTAGTGCAGTGACCAGCCTTGAACTTTTGTCTGAAATGGTAATTTAGATTACACTGTAACTGTATTTAAAAGTGTAATTTTTATAATAATTTTATAATTTTTTAAAGATTTTATTTTATAATCTTTGTATATTTCTATTTTATAAAGAATTTCTTATATTCTTAAATATTTCTTCTTAATCTATCAAATCCTAAATATTCATCTGAAATTAAAATAAGAAACATAAGAAAATATCAAATATCTACATAACTGCGTTTCATTTATTAAGAATTAAATCGATAATGATAAATTCCTAAATTTTTCGTATCTACTATTTTCTTAAAGCAAGCCATCTGACTTTGGAATAACCAAGCAGTTTTTGTATTGAACACCAGCCTCTTCACAAAATTCTTTTAAACTTGCTACCCGTACTGTAAACTAATTGAAATATAATATATATTTGTAATAATTACTTCCACATCTATTAACATTGAACTTGATGCTGTATTGATGGCATTTGATATAATGTGAGCATTACAACCAATTCCCAAAATATTTCGTTTCAGAAGATCTAAAACAATTAGTTGTGGCACAACTAATTGTTTTCCCTTTTCATCGATTATGTTTTCTACTTTCTTCAAGCAAACAAAGATATTCTTCACCACACACTTGAGAAGATCAGTCTGATGGCGATTAAATACCAGTTAATTTTTGACGTAGTTTGTCGATGTGTCTTTGAAGAACAACGGCTATACTTGATTGAAATTTATCTTCTAATTTCTTATTACAGTATCGTACATCTCTAATATCTTTCAAGTTGTCTGTGACCACCGAATCCAATGACAGCTTCCCGATCGACATAAATTGGTTTCTCAAGACTTCTTCCTCAGTCGTGGGTGCATCTACATCTGGTACTATACGAATCTCTTCTTGCTCTATACATAGTACTTGAATTTTCTCTTCGAAGTATGTGTCTGTCTCATCCAAATAAGCTTCCATGTGCACCATGGCCGTCGTCGCTACATCAAAAGTTTGCGGCGACAGTTTTTTATTTTTAATAATTTTTAACACGGAACGTTGTGCCTCACTTTGACGACTCTCGATAGGTCTAATGTTATTAATGCCCAGAACACGATGCACAAATACCGGTATGCTATTGCGCACGCTAGCTCTATCTCTCCCGCACTGTGTGACGTCACGTGCGAAGCAAAAAGCAAAATTTCTATTAGAATACTAACGCTTGCCCTGTTAGTCAGTTATTATCAAATATATAGGCAATCAAATATACCGATTCGGCAAATTTTCAACTACCGTATACGTTATTCAGTATGTGGAACAAAGATAACACTTAATTGTTTGAATAGAAGTGAGAGGCAGTCACCATCTCGATGGAGTAGGTATGACTTTTAAACAGTGTTGCTATTATTTCTGTTATATCTTTCCTTCTAAAATTTTAGTCCGATACATGAGTCTAAAATAATATTTAAATCCACTACAGTTCATTGTAGAATGAAAATTAATATTTTCCCAAAAAAATTCAAATAAAGCAGCCACGTAATTGTTATTCTCTAATCGATTTTATCAATTACTTAATTAGTTAACAAAGAACATTGATTTAAGTAATTTATGTGTGGCAACAAAGCATTATTCCCCTGAAGAGTTATAAAATTTTAAGCAACGCCTTCTTTCACAGTGCGAAGCGCATAAAAATACACCGATGACCGACAGTAATTATCGGACATTGATGGGGAGTGCAGTACTCTGAGATAGCGCG
>NW_027312617.1:0-27646 GCF_040954645.1 Diabrotica undecimpunctata | reverse complement strand
ACGCGCTATCTCAGAGTAATTCCTATATATTTCTTTCTTTCTTCCATCTGTACTGTAATAGTATTTCTTCTGTCACCTACTGTTTCTTAGCCTCTGACATATGTTGTATCCAACTTTCTTGAGCTGGTTTCAGTAATGTTTTTTATATTATACCACTTTTTATTTACATCCATAATTTGTTTGTTAGTGTTTTTAGCATATTAACATTTAAATGATTTTTTAATTCCTTTTTTATTTCTTCGTTTTTTAGTATTCTTATATTATTTTTCTGGATATTTCTTATATTCTGGATAGACACGGTACTGCTATAACACATACGGACGAGAAAATACAAAGATGGGCAGAATATATCGATGAATTGTTCGATGATGAAAGAGGAGATCTGGAGCACATAGGACTTACGTCAGAAGAAATAGGTCCATATATTACAAAAGAAGAAATATTGCACGCATTAAAAACAATGAAGAGCGGGAAAAGCCCTGGACCTGATATGCTTCCTATAGAAATCCTAAAAATTCTAGATGAGAAGCACATTGATGTTTTAGTGACACTCTTGAACCAAATTTATAGTTCAGGCGTATTACCCAAAGAGTGGTTAACATCTATTTTTATTTGTCTCCCTAAAAAGAAAAACGCAAGAGAATGCAGCGATTACCGCACCATTAGCTTAATGTCTCATACGCTAAAGTTACTACTTAAAGTCATCCATAACCGAATATATCACAAACTGGACATAGACGTTAATAATACACAATTTGGTTTTCGCAAAGGCCTAGGAACACGTGAAGCTCTTTTTTCACTTAATATACTAATACAAAGATGCCTGGACGTCAATCAAGATATATACGCATGTTTTATTGACTATAATAAAGCATTCGATAAAGTACGACATAAACATTTAATGAATGTCCTGAAATCAAAGAAGATTGACTACAACGACCTCAGGATCATATCAAATTTATACTATAAACAGAGAGCAAAAGTACGTGTTAACGAACAGCTGTCAGAAGAAATTGAAATTAGATGTGGAGTAAGACAGGGATGCGTATTGTCGCCAATTCTTTTTAATGCCTACTCCGAAGAGGTCCTGAAATAGGCTCTTGAGGGTGAAACAGCTGGAATAAAGGTAAATGGAGTCCCCATTAACAACATTAGATATGCGGACGACACTGTGATCTTAGCCGAAAACATTGAAGATCTTCAGAGACTGGTGACCAGAATAGCAGAGTATGGAAAAGAGTATGGTCTAACAATGAATGTCAAGAAGACGAAACTTATGAGAATATCAAAAACTCAAAGAAATAACGAGAATCTTCTAATAAACGAAACCAACGTCGAACAAGTGGACAAATATGCATACCTGGGAACAATGATTAACTCCATAAATGATTACAATCAGGAGATAAAAATAAGAATAGAAAAGGCTAGAGCAAATTTCAACAAAATGAGAAGAGTTCTATGTACCAGGGATTTAAAACTGAAACTAAGAGTTAGGTTGGCGAGGTGCTATGTTTTTTCGACTTTATTTTATGGAATGGAATCTTGGACCTTGAATGCGACATCAATGAAAAAAACTGGAATCATTTGAGCTGTGGGTGTACAGAAGAATTCTGAAAATATCATGGACAGAACACGTCACAAACAAAGAGGTTCTGGGAAGGATGAACAAAGAAATGGAAATTTTAAATTCAATAAAAACAAGAAAATTAGAATATCTCGGACATATTACACGTGGAGAGAAATACACCTTGCTCCAACTGATTATGCAGGGAAAGATCCAAGGAAAGAGAAGCATAGGGAGGCGTAGAATGTCATGGCTGCGCAACCTGAGAGATTGGTACGGATGTACATCAAATGAACTTTTCAGAGCAGCCGTCTCAAAAGTCCGAATAGCTATGATGATTGCCGACCTCCGCCGCGGAGATGGCACTTGAAGAAGAAGATATTATTTTTAGTTGTTGTTTTCTGAGTTCTATTCGTTTTAATTTTATATTTACTTCAGCAACTTACGGATTGTGGTCTAAGTTAACATCTGCTCCAGGATAAGTTTTAACTGAGGTTATAGAGTTTTTATATCTGCTTTTACGAGTATAAACTCTATCTGGTTTCTAACAATATGGTTTTCTGTATGTGAAAGAGACGTCCATGTATATAGTCTCTTCTTAGGAAGCTGAAACCAAGTATTGGCAATTACCATATTCTTTTTTTGGCAGAATTCTATGAGCCTTTCTCCTTTTTCGTTTCTAGTTTCTAATCCGAACTGTCCAATTATATTTTCAACTGTACCTACTCCACTTTTTGCAATTAAAGTCTCCTAAAATGTAAATAATATCTCTAGGTTTTGTTAACTTGATTGTATTGTATTAAATAAATTTAGGTAGGAATTATCAAATAAATTTTTTTACAGGTTTCAGGGCATAATAAAAAAAAACAAAAATTTATCTGTTTTATATTTTACATATTGGTGCAATATTAATACCAAAATTTTTTTAATATTTCTTCTATATGTTATTAATTGATCTATCATTACTAGTTGGGAAGATTGGTTACACGTCCAGCAAAAATAATAACACCCTCTCTTTGAATATAGTAAATAAATGGATGGTCCACACTTAATGATGGTTGGAAAGAACGTGTTGGTGTTTCACTTTGGTCACCACCTACAAGT
The DNA here is from genome assembly GCF_040954645.1 of Diabrotica undecimpunctata. Taxonomy (NCBI): domain Eukaryota; kingdom Metazoa; phylum Arthropoda; class Insecta; order Coleoptera; family Chrysomelidae; genus Diabrotica; species Diabrotica undecimpunctata. Next base: position 24,978 of record NW_027312617.1, on the reverse strand, counting down.
TCAACACCACGCTCATTTATGTCGATATACGACTCTTGTAATACTTTTGTAAAATAATATCTTCTATATCTATTATAGGCTAAGTTTGTAAAATCAGCGTCTTTCCTACTGAACATTTTTTTTATACCCAAACTTTTAAATATCTCACCTATATCGACTATTGATCCAACACTAAATTTTGGAAACCTTAATCGCATTGTTTCGTTAGTATAAGGTTTTGGTTGAAAGACCTTTTGAGAATTAATCGATAGTTGTTTTAGCCCATCTTTTTTATAAGGAACAACAAGAACAAGGCTGAGATATCTACTAACACGTTCAGTGGAAAAATGTATATCCGTAAAAGGAATTTCTACAAACTTTGCCTTAATTTCTTTATCATCGTAGTATTTGTAAATCCCAGTTCTAGCTAGAAATGGTATCATTTTCGCTACTTTACTTCCTTCATTATAAAATTTGTCCGTTCGAGAATGAAATGATTTTTCCCATGTCACATTTAAGTAAATTACACTCAAAAACATTAGATTTGTATGAGGGTTCATATAGTCCGCGATGACCGCAGGTCTAACACTATCCTTCTTTTGTGACAATAGTTGCCAATTCACCCACTCATTAATACTGTTCGCTGCTTGTCGAGGTTCTAGGAAATTAACTTTTTGTACAGTCGTTCTGTAAACTTCTCGTGCTATCTTAGCAAAATCTCTGTTTAATCTTATATCACGACGGGTGAAAATTCTGTTGGCACTATTATACACTGTTTTGTTTTCGATATTATGTAGTCTGCTTAAGTAGCTTCCAAAAACTGTAGTTGAAGGCGGGAGATAGGCTTCTAGTTCGGCCCGCGTGCTACCTGCAATAGAGAGTTTACGATTATCTTTAGTATATTTCGATGGCTTAATCTGCAAAAAAGCCAACTCCATTTAGACAAATTTTTCAGTATGAACGTAAAACCGTTCAGTTCATGAATAATTTTACTTATGGTTAATAACTAAATCTTAATTCTTTATTTTAATGCTTGGTGTTAATAATAATTATTCAAAACTAACTTTGTTTGACCTAAAACTTTTTTTTTCTGCCATAAAAGGAGTTAGCTTTTTTACCTATTCAGTAAGAAATAGAAAAAAGGAGTTAGTCTGTTTTTTTGAACATCTTTTAAAACAAATTAATATAAAGAACTAAAATTCAAAAGTATCAAGAAAAAATAAAATATTACAGTATAAAAACTTTCTATATATCCTAAATAAGACAAGAAAAGAATTTAAACCACGGCTGACGATGTGTAGAGACAAAAATGGACATATAGTCAGTACCGCTGACGCAGTACAAAGCAGATGGGTTGAGCACTTCAAAGAATTACTTGGTACCGAAGTGGAAAATGATGCGTCACCCCAAAAACCAAGAAATAACACTCACGTAGAACCTCCTTCAATATTTGAAGTGAAAGACGCAATCACACGACTCAAAAATAGCAAGTCCCCAGTAGTGGATTGTATCCCCGCAGAGCTCATCAAACATGGAGGTAACAGCATTATGCACCAAATTCACAACATAATGGTCAAAGTCTGGAAAGAAGAACAAATGCCAGAGGAATGGTGCACTGGAATCATATGTCCACTGCACAAAAAGGGAGATTTGTTGGAATGTAAAAATTATAGGGGTATAACTCTTCTGAATACAATGTACAAAATATTCTCCAACACCCTGTACAGCCGTTTAAGTACGTACGTGGAAGAAATCCTTGGTGAGTATCAAAGCGGTTTTAGGCCAGGTAGGTCAACAATTGACCAGATTTTTGTGCTACGTCAAATCTTAGAAAAAACCAATGAATTTAATATTGACACGTTCCATCTCTTTGTGGACTTCAAGTCAGCGTATGATAGCGTCCTAAGAGGTAAATTATATGAAGCAATGAATGAACTTAACATTCCCCATAAATTAATAAGGCTCGTAAAAACAACTATGAGTAAAGTGATTTGCAGAGTGCAAATACAAGGCGATATGTCACAAGCGTTTGAAACATATGCAGGGTTAAGGCAGGGAGACGCGCTGGCGTGCCTTCTCTTTAATATAGCGTTAGAAAAGACTATAAGAGATGCCGAGTTACACAATAGGGGAACAATCTTTAATAAATCAACGCAGATTATGGCTTACGCTGACGATCTGGATTTGATCGCACATACTACACGAGGACTTAAAGAGATGACTTCCACCTTCTTGACAGCCGCACAAAATATGGGCCTTAAAATAAACGAGGAAAAAACCAAAATGTTAGCATCTATTCCAAATAACAGAGATAGAGCTAGAAACGCCGAAGAAAACTTCAGTATAGACCAATATAATTTTGAGGTAGTAAATAAGTTTACATATTTGGGTTCCAGTTTACAAGCAGCTAAAAAACAGAAATTTAAGCCAGAAAACCAAACTAATAATATATAGAACACTCATCCTACCAGTGCTGACATATGGGTCAGAAACATGGACCATCTCCAAAACAGACGCAAATCTTCTGCTCGTCTTCGAAAGAAAGATACTAAGAAGAATAATGGGCGCATTCTGTGAGAATGGTATTTGGAGAAGGCGATATAATTTGGAATTGTACGAGAAGTATAAAAAAATAGTAAATAGTAGAGATGTAATATCCTTCATAAAAATAGGTAGGCTTAGATGGGCTGGACATGTGTCAAGAGCAAATGAAAATTACCCACCCAGACGAACTCTATTAACGGTCCCAGTGGGAAATAGGAGTAGAGGCAGACCGATGATGATAAAAACTTTCTTTCTTTCTTTCTTTCTTTCTCCCCTTCCTTTTACCCTATCAAGGTGTCGGATTTGGGCTAGCTATTTTAATTTCCATTTAACCACCTCTTAGAGTCTTTTCTGTTTCCTGCCATTATTGTCAATTCCTTGAGTGATTTTTGTTTAAGTTTTCCCGCCTCTACTACTTGCTGTATCCATTTTTTTCTTGGTCTGCTTCTTTTTCTTTTTCCGATGTTTTTTGCTTCATAAATTTTTCTTGTTATTCTATTGGATTGCATCCTCATCAGATGCCCATACCAGTTCAATTGTCTCTTTGCTATTTTGTTCATTATCGGTTCCTGGTTGGTCATTCTCCTAATAGTCTCGTTGCTTAATCTATCCCATTTTGTCTTTTCAACTATCCTTCTGAGATGTGTCATCTCCATTGCGTTTATCCTCCTCTTATGTTTTTCCAGAATTGTCCAGTTTTCACTTGCATAGAGCACAGTTGGTATCACTATTGTGTTATATATTTTTATTTTTGTTTCTCGTGCATGTTCTCTTTTTCCTATTATTGGGGCTAACGCATAATATAACTTGTTTGATTTCTTTGCTATATTTGTTATTTCCCAGTCTATTTTTTTGTCATTTCTTATTATACTTCCCAGGTATTCGTAAGTTGTTACTATTTCCAATTCTGAGTTTTTACATTTTATCTTTATTTGATTATCTTCCTTATCTCATTTGCTGCTGATTATCATTATCTTACTTTATTCCTCGTTTATCTCCATTTTTAGTTCTTCTATTTGTTCTACCCACATATCCATTAGTTTCTGCATTTTATTCTCGAAATCTGCTATTAGTACTATGTCGTCTGCATACATTAAGGACTCTATTGTTACGGGTTGTAATCTGCGGTAACTTATTATTGTCTGTAGTTGATTGGTTCTGACTCTAATGTTTCTTATCAATTCGTTCATTACTATTATGAATAGCAAAGGGCTGAGACTATCTCCTTGTTTAATACCTCTCTTCCAATTAAATGCTTCCAATCTTTCCCCTGTTATTTGTACCCTTCCTTTTACATCTTCGTAAGTACTTTCTATAATTTTTATCAATGCATTAGGTACGTTTATTTTTCTCAAGCATTTCCCTATAGTATGTCTTTCTATCGTGTCAAATGCTGCTCTTAGGTCTATTATAAAAACTTTTTGTTTTTATTTGATTGTTAAAAAAAATGTTTATTTATGAGATAGATTATTGCAGTAGGAATGATAATCAGTTGGGATGGAGGTTTTTAGATCTTGAAGATCCTGGAACTTTCTGATGGTTAATGGCAATCTATCAGAATGGAAGTTTGGCAGCTGAGCAAACTCCTTTGGATTCTTTAAAATTTACTTTATAAAATACGTTTTTTTTATGGAGGCATGCATATGATCTACCTTCATCTATGTGTGACCTACTTCAAGTTACTTTTGTTCAACAACGATGTTCCTGGTCATCGCCACATTTATCAAAGCATTTAACTCCAGAACTGGGACATGTTATGAGAAATCAGCACCGTTACTCCCTGCTGCAGTCTATATTGCAAGGTAAAGTCAAAGGTAAGCGACGACCCGGTAGAAGGAGAATATCATGGCTGCGGATTTTAAGAACATGGTTTAAGAAAACCTCAACGGAGCTGTTTCGAGCCGCAGCGAGCAGGGTCATGATTGCCAATATGATTTCCAACATCCGAAACGGATAGGAACCAGAAGAAGAAGAAGATAATGTACCAGCATTTCTGTGTTTGATTGACCCAAAGAAAGCTTTTGACAAAGTAAGACTCAAAGATGTAATCCATCTTCTGTACAATAGAGAAGTTTCCCTAATATTATAAAAACTATCGAAAACATCTATCAAAACAACAAATCTATCTATCAAAATGAAAGTCAGAATAGATGGACAACTTACCGAAGCTATAGAAATAGGTAGCGGAATAAATAAGACAAGAGGATTCATTGGACCCCATGCTCTTTAATTTAATCGTGGATGAAATCATCAAAAGCGATAACAAAGGAAGAAAATACAGAATAGAAAACAAAGAAATACAAATACTCTATTACGCAGACGACGCAATATTGATAGCCCAAGATAAAGATATTCTGCAAAGACTGGTCCACAGTCCACAGTTGTATCCATTGTTTACTGCTATTTGTTTAATGATATTTAATTCTGTCTCAAAGTAGTATTTTGACATCGAAATTTCTGTTAATATTATGTAACATACTATGATAGGCTGCCAGTTTATGTTGTGTAGGATGGGATGATGAACTGTATATAGTATTGTGTCAGTATTGGTAAGTCTATGAAATATGGAGAAATCATGTTTGTTTTTAAGTTCGTAAATTTTTAAATCTAAAAGATTTATGGATTGATTTTGTTCTGTTTCTATTGTAAATTCAATATGACTATGAAGTGAATTAATATACGATACAAATTGGTCGAGTTGCCTGTTAGTTCCTGTGAAACATACCAAGACATCGTCTACGTATCTCCGCCAATATAAAAACTGTTTGAATACGAGATGTTTTAAAGACTATAAAGTGTAAACGGATGCCAAAAATAGATCACTTGAGAAAAGCACTCTGCCGAAACAGCTGTAGTAATAAGATTTTCTAACAAATTTTGTAGAAGTTTTGAAAACAAAATTATCAAAACAAGATATGACAAGAGAAATGACGTGATAGGGACGTTGATAACAGAATTTGCTACGTAAAGCGACGGTAAGTATAAACAAAATGGTAAAAAAAAATTTAAGAGATCAATAATAAATTTTAGAGATCAATTGGTCAGACTTGGTCAGACCAAGTCTGACCAAGTTACGGCTCCGGCTACACCTGTCAATACGTGCTCAACACAAGAAAAGAAATTCAAAATCAATTTATTAGAAGAAGACTCAATAAAAGACCTATATAAGCGAAGATTGGACCAAAAGCTAGAAGAGTTTCGGTATGAATCATTAGAACAAACATACGAACACATAAAAACCTGCATAAAGACAGCAGCCCTAGAAGCTCTTGGAGAAGTGGACCAAAAATACACCCACCAAACTACGAAATTAACCGAAGACACACTTACATGCATAAAAGAGAAAAAAGAACTCCATATAAAATACCTGAACACAAAAAACTATAAGGACTTGGGAAAAAAAATAAAGAAGTGAAAAGAAAAGTGTCAAATGAAAAAAAATTAAAGATGGGAAAAAACATGCACAGAGATAGAACAGCACATAGGAGGAACGAGAAATTCAGAGTCATGGTGCATCTAAAAGTCGCTCCAAAGAAATAAGACAGAGAAAATCAAGATCGGTCAAATCAAAGAAAACGAATGGCAAGAATACTATAAAAAATTGCTAACCGAAGACCGCCCCGAATTCAAAGAATCAGAAATAGACGGAATAGAAATCTACACACATAACGAAATCGAATTAAGCCTAGCTGAGGTAAAAAGAATGATCAAAACTCTAAAGAACAAAAAGGCAGAAGGTCCCGGCGGAATACCAAATGAATTGATAAAAAACGGATCGGAAAAGTTATTCTGTATGATACATAAAATGTTTGAGAGAGCACTGAATGGAGAAGACTTACCGGCAGAATGGACCCAAGCATATATGACATCAATATACAAGAAAGGAAATAGAAAAAACTGCGAAAACTATCGGGGAATCAGCATTATATCGTCTATAGGCAGACTGTATGGAAAGACCATAAAGGAAAAATTAGAAATATATATACAAGATAAAATCGGAGAAGACCAGGCAGGTTTCACAGCGGGGAAAGCATGCTTAGCTAATATTTACACGGTCGAACAACTAATAGAAAAAAGAATGGCCAAAAATAGATCCGTCCATCTGGCTTTTGTTGATCTTAAGAAGGCATATGACTCAATACCTAGAACCAAGCTATGGGAAGCAATGGAAGACATCGAAGATCCACGAAGATTAATAAACGCGGTAAAAGCACTCTACAAGAATAACGAAGTAGCTATCAAAACGGGCAATAGAATATGCAGTCCATTTAAGACGACAAAGGGACTACTACAGGGTTGCCCCACATCCCCCACCCTGTTTAAAATATTCCTGAAAAAAACCCTGAAACCATGGAAAAGAAAGTGCGAAGGAATGGGTATACCAGTAAGGAACGAATATCTATATACGCTAAGTTTTGCCGACGACCAAATAGTAATCGCACAAGACGAGGATGACCTCAGTTTTATGATGAGAAAACTGGAGCAGGAATATACAAAGAATGGGATGGAAATAAACCTAAACAAAACTGAATACCTAACAACGGAGAATACAGAAATAAAACAGCTGGAAATAGACGAAGGTAAACAAATCAAAGGAACAGACAAGTATAAGTATTTAGGTTTCATAATATCAAACAAAGGAACAAAGGAGGAAGATATAAAAAATAGACTAGGACAAACAAGAGACTGCATACGAAAATTGAACCCGGTACTATGGGATAAGAACATCAGCAGGAAAATAATGAAAAAAAAATATAATACCATGACAAGAAGTATCCTCACTTATGGGTGTGACAATTGGACAATAAATAAGAAAACCAAAAACAAAATAAGAGCAACAGAGATGGAATTCCTAAGGAGAAGCTGCAGAGTAACAAGAAGAGATAGATTAAATAACATGGAGATTAAGAGGAGAATGGGAATGAACTCCGACATAATAGACTACATCGAACAGAAGAGGTTAACCTGGTACGGACATGTCAGAAGAGCAGACCAAAATCGGTGGATAAATAGAATAACAGAGTGGAGCCCGATAGGAAGAAGAAAGAGAGGCAGACCCCGAACTTCTTTCAGAGATGAAGTGGACGAAGCAATGAGTAGAAGAAACCTACAGAGAGGGGACTGGCTAAACAGGAAAAATTGGAGAAAACGGTTGAGTGAAGGAATACAGTGAAAACTGTGGAAATCCTTGTATATATATTATAAAAATAAATGTATCGAAATAAAAATAGAGATCAGCAAAATATGGTGTCAAAATATATATGTTGAAAACTTACAAAAGTCCGTTATTGAAACAAACAAACAGATTATATCGTGCTTATTTCTTGTAATATAAATTTTGTTATTAACACTTAGGTAGCGCAGTGGTCTGAGCGATAACTAATGGAATGTAAAAATTGGAGGATTGTAAGTTCGAATCTGACCAAATAGATGCCATAAGTTATAATAACTGAGTGTTTGTAAATACAATAAACTTGGTTTTGTTTAGAAACAAGGTAGGAAGGATTTATTAAACTCACTGCACAAATGAATCTCTGGCTAATAGTTAATGCAATTCTGTCAAATAAAAAATTGTTTTGGTATTCACTTACCTGCTGCACCTGCTGAGATAAGACTTAAAACTAGCTGCGCAGAAAGCGGACTGAATATGAAATTATCCCGCTCTTCATCTGTAGTTAACTCAGTGTAAATATCCACTCTGAGATAGCGCGTTACAGTGGCCAAAAGTGCAATGTCGTCTTCTTCATAACCAAAAGCTAAAGCACAAAGAAAACAAGGAATAAGTGCCCTAAACATCCTATGGCTTAGGCAATTAGCTTAAAGTGATGTATTATGTCGTATGATATAAATATTAATAACCTAAATTGCAATTAGTATAAAACTACTATTTTAATAAATGTCGCCACATTAACAATAAGGTGGAGGTTGATCTTAAATAATACATCAATCATTGATATGAAAACAATACGGACAGTTTTTATGACTTAATTTTCTCTGTAGTTACCAATTACGGAAAAGACATAAAACCTTTTAATAAATGATGAAAATAACTTGTTAATTAAATAAATATTGATATAATCGTTTAAGCTTATTTGTAGCAATTTTAAAAAGACTGGAATTAAACGGCATGTTATACCGTTCTCGCATAAATATTTATAAAACACTAAAAGCTTATACACTCATGGACAAAAATATCGAATATTTTGAAATTTTCCAATTTTTTTTTTGTAGTCACTATTATTTCAAAATAATTTTAGATTACTTATAATATTCATATAGTAGTCTGATCTACTCAACTAGTTTGAAATATTTTGATGTTTATTTTGACGTTTATTCAGTGGTTAGTACATTGGTCGTACATTTTATCATAAAAATCCTTCTTCACGTAAAGGAAAAAATCATACTAATTCGGTTATTTTTAGTTTAATTTATTAAGTTTAAAGTATTGTTTGGATTTAACTAAGTTTAAAACAAGTATCACACCAATTCGGCACTGCGATGAAGTCCAAGTAGCACATATTGTAATTTTGTACGAGGAAGGATATGCACAAAAAGGTATCGCACGACGTCTGAGCAGAACTGAATCTATAGTTTCGAATATTCTAAAAAGGTACCGCGAAACAGGAAATTTTGTACGAAGGCTTGGGCAAGGACGCCCAAGGTGCACAACCGCAATTGATGACCGTTTTTTGGTTCTTAATTCTACATGAAATCGTTCATTAACATCGATGCACCTTAGAAATCAGCTATTAAATGTTAGACAAGTTAATGTGAGTTTACAAACAGTTAGACGAAGATCAAAAGAAGCAAATTTAAAGCCCAGACGCCCCGCCAAAGTTCCACGTCGTCTCTAAAATCATAAAGCTCGTCGTTTGGAATTTGCAAGAACACATTATTTAGTGGAATATCGACAGCTGGAAAAAAGTTCTTTTAACTGATGAGACCAGAATCCCATTATGGAAGCCAGATGGCCAAAACTACGTCTACAGAAGAGTTGGAGAACGATTCGCCAGCTGCAGTCTCGCCCAGATCGTTAGTTTTGGAGTTGATGGCATAATTCTTTTGGAAGGTATTAGTTTGGAGGTACGTACCGCACTTGTGAAAGTGATTGGATGGATGACTGGTGATTCTTACGTTTAAAACATCCTGCAAGATCATGTTTTGTCATATGTTCGTTACATTGGATATGAAAGATTCACGTTAATGCACGATAATGCTCGACCACATGCCGCTGCCATCATCTTGATGAGGTCCAAATTCAAAGATTGGATTGGCCACCGTCTAGCCCGGATTTAAATCCAATAGAGCACATGTGGGATCACCTAAAACGCAGCATACGACAAAGAAATCCCTTTCCTAATACGATAGAGCAGCTTCGGCTTGCTGCACAGGATGAATGGAATGCAATTTCCCAAGAATGTGTCCAAAATTTACTTGCAAGCATGCTGAGAAAAATGCAATCAGTAATAAGAGCTAGAGGGGGGAATACTCGTTACTGATCATGTACTTGTTTCAGTTTAAACCAGTTGTTAAAGTAATTTAAATTATCATTTAAGTTTAGAGTAAAATAATGTTATTTACCTAATTATAAACATGTATTTTTTTCACAATTTTCTCCGCATAAAAACTTAAAATTGTTTATTAAACATTGTTAAAATAAACTCTATTTTACAATAAACGACTTGATTGACCAGAATTTATTTTGAAAAAACAAAAATTTAAAAATTCCAAAATATTCGATATTTTTGTCGATGAGTGTATTTTCAACACTTCCGCAAAATGTATTATATTGTTTTATCACGACAGCTGTTTCGACAGAGTGCCTTTCTCTAATGGTCTATTTTTGGATGTGTTTACAATTTAAAGTCTCTAAACGAAATAGGTTGAGGAGGGGAGAACTGTTTGTCTCAAGTTGGTCATTCAGAATTATTATAGTCTATTACGAATATCATAATATAGTTCGTCCACTCTATCTTTTCCCATGCATGAAATTATTCACGATTACTTTTTATACTAAGTCTCTTTTTTACTTACAGAAACTAGTATTGCAAAATTAAGAGGCTTGTCCATAGAAATCACAGTAAGTTAAACAAGGACCAACAATATGGCATGTCTTTGATACCTTGTTTACTGTAAATTTTGATGTTTATAATTTTCATTGACAGTAAAATTAGCTCATTTGCCGTATTTATTTATTTAAATTTATTTTTTTTGGTTTTTCAAATTAAACTCCTGGACAAAATTAACGCACCACTTTAAATAATCTAAATATTTACAATATGAACACAAAATAAAACTAAGTATCATTGAAATAATAATAAACACCTACAAATAAGTCCAACATGACTTTATTATTACCTTAATTTGCCTTATTGTTTCTTTAAAAATTTATTTTTGTCGGAAATGCGTAAATAAGCTAGCATAACTCCAAATTGCAAAAAGGAAAAAGTCAGTAAAGTAACACAATAAACTGCATCTGGGTCATCACTTATACCGTGTAGGCCCTCCTCTACTTCTTACGACTGCATTTATGCGTCGAAGCATGCTTGATATCAAATGTTCAACAAAAGTTTGCGGAATATTCTCCCATTCTTCAATAAAGGCCTCAATGAGTTGGTTGTGATTGGCAATAGGGAGTCTACGACTTTGAATTTTTTTCTTGAGATAGTCCCATAGATGCTCTATAGGATTCATGTCCGGACTGTTAGGTGGCCACTTTAATAATGGAATATCAACATCATTTAGGTAGCCAATAACCTGTCGAGCCACATGAGGACGAGCGTTGTTTTGCATGAATAAAAAATTAGGTCCATGAAGCGGAGCAAACGGCATTACATGTTTAACAATAATGTTGTCTAAGTTATAATGGGCATTCATAGACCTCGTACGTATGGGGACCAACTCCGTATGAGCTTCAAAACAAATTACCCCCAAAACATATTAGAGCCACCACCAAAAGGTACTTTAAGAGAGATATTGCAGCTGGCAAACCTTTCTCCTCCCCTTAGCCAGACACGCTCACGACCATCTGGAGCTTTTAGGCTTACTCTAGTCTCATCGGAGAAAAGAACTCGTTTCCAATCATCGATGGTCCAATTTTGATGCAATCTTGCAAAATTCAATCTCTGAACCCTGGGTTCTCTGGTAAGCAAGGGTTTTTTGGCCGGTTTTCTGTTGCTCAATTCTGCTTCATATAAATGTCTTCTAACTGTTCGAGACGATATCGTGACATTTTGAACATCTGCTAGTTCATTTTTTAGCAAATTGCTATAGCAAATTGTGACTCTCCTATCTCTGAGCGCACGTTGTCTCAAAAAACGATCATCAATTTGACTAGTGCAACGTTTACGCCTTTGCCCTGGTCATCGATGGTACACTTTCCGTCATATAAAACTGGTACACTTTTTTTCCCAATGTAAACCTGGGTTCAGACTGGATACAGTGGTTCGTGAATTAATTCGCTGTTGCCATCACAGATAACGGAATTGCACTAAATCTAATTACTCTGAGATAGCGCGTATTATTAGATAGGTATTATTTTTATCATTAACAATAAAAAACCGTATTTAATAAATTTAATAACCAGAGATAGGGTTCAGCTAATATACAAAATATTTGAAGGATCTTTAAACTTAGACTATTGACACAGGGAACATTCGAATGCATCTACTGTATCTAATTTTTTACTTCAATTACCTAGCGAACACGAACTGTATTTTGTATCAATAAGTTTAGTCACAGGCCAACTACCAAAATTAATTTATTATTTATTATATGAACGATAACATTAACAAAAACTAACATTATACTTTATCCTACGTAGATTATAAAGTGACAGATCCAATACCTCACTGTAATGTTTTATTATAATAATTTAAAGTTATGTCTAGATTGATTTTGTCTATCACTATATTTGAATTGAAATATTTTCATAAATTATAATAAAACACAAATCAAGGTATGAGTACTTAATTGAAATAATGAAAAATTACAAAATTAATATGAGAATTTTTAAGGATGCATGTTTAAACAAATTTAATGTGACCGACTGATCGAGAATGCTCGATGTTTTAGTTTTTAGAATACTCAAAACTGGCGGTCTGTCACACAGCCCTGCTTTTAGCTGATTTCATATAATATTTTCGTTGAACTGGCAACAGTGCCCTAGAAATTATAATAACACATGTGACAAGATCAACTAACACAACTTGAAAAACATGATTTTCGGTAATAAGAGTTGTACCAGTTTTTTATGACGCGAACGGTACTACCCTGTTTCATTATATCGCCTCACCTTGCTGCTGATGCTGGAATGATGTCTTCCTAACAAACCTGCAACGTATCGCATTGAATATCCTTCATCTAGGAGAGTCGATGCTCGCACTGCCTCCTCCATCGACAAATTTCTTTGGCGGTTTATTTTTGTATTTGATTTCTATGCAAATAAACTTGCATGTGATGAAAAATATCACAATAAAAAGCTTGGTTCCCACAATCACTTTGATTGAATCGGTACTTTTTATAAAAAGTTTAACTCACTTTTAGTCTAAATCGAAGTTTAATACAAATTATTGTTAAAACAAGACTATTATTTGCTTACATAACAACTGTCACTGTCAGACAAGGTCCATAGGCAACTTGTCGTACAGTAAATTATCAATAAATAAAGAGTATTGAGAAAAATATGAGTGGTGCGTTAATTTTGTCCAAGAGTTTATTTAACTTGTAGTCTTCGGGTATGTCATTTCAATTATATATTTTTATCCATAATTGAACCGCGTTATGTTATAGTGGATTAAGTGCCAAAATGTAGTTTTGAGAAAAATGGGTTTAAAGATTTTAAATTTGTTTTTCGTGCTATTTCTAAATTACAGTACTGACAAGTTTTATATATTGATAAAGTACTGCAAATATAAAAAACTCTTAACATGTTTTTTAAATTTTTTAAGAATAATTTATATTTTAAAAGTTATTTGATCAAACGTCGCTTAATTCTTTAATCATTTTTTAAGATATGTGTAATTTAAGATCAAAATTCCGGATTAAAAGACATATTTGGCGCTTAATCTGATGTTTCAAAATAAAAAATACGTGTTATAATAATGTTTTATTAAATTCTTAGCTTTAATACATATAAAAAGTTATATCGTTTATAGAAAATAATATAATAGGTCTTCAATATCGAAGTTTAATGTACAATTAAAGCCGTCAATATTATCTTGAATGCCTTCATTCCCTACGATATTTTCGTAGAATTGTTTGGCTTCCAATGGAATAAGCTCCGTTAACGACATTATGTCATTAAGCTTTGGAATAGAGACAGGTTTCCATTAGGCCACAAAATTTGCAGTTTGGAGGAATATAAAAATTCTGCAGTCCTGGTTGCATTTCTTCTGACTCTTCTACTTATGTCTACTTCTTGCAAATTTCCGCCGTGATTTTTGCTGAAATATGCTTTAAACGGATTTTCTTTCATAAGGAGTATTTCTTTAGTTTGAGGCCAGTTAATGGAATTCCCATTTATATCTTTCTTTCTATTTACAATATGTTTTAAAATCTCGCAAACTACTTTGAACTCTTCTTTTTTTACCATTTGAACCATTAATTTGTTTTGTTTTCTGCAATTTTTGATAACGTTTATATAATCATCTGGAGTATACAACCGATTTTGGAGCTTTAATGCTGACTCTATGTCCCCAAATTCGGAGTCATTGGGCAAAAAACTGTATAAACTGATACAAGAAAGCGCATTTTATTTTGTTTAAAGAAGGTATAAGCTCAAGCGCAGATTTAATAGCATCGCAATTTTAATAGTGCGGTTTTGTCCTTTACCACTAGCAGACCATATTAATCAATTCACTTACTTGAGGTGTTAGGTTCTCTTGCAAATATTTTAATAAAACAGAACCTACCTCTTGTGCTCCTTTTCCTGCTGTGCCTTCGACCCAAACATAGCAATGGCCTCGCCCAGTTTTTCCTGAATGTACACCGCAGTTATAAAGCCGCATCTGCCTTTTGTAAAATACAATGTTCGTTGGAATGCGTGGTAAAGGTAGGGTTTTTTTCCAAATCAAAAGTCAATACCTACTTCATTTTTAGCTTTTTGGAGATCTGAATTCATAAGATTTCTAGTTGCTTTTGCTTCATCTTGATGAGTATCTCTTAGTCTCCCAAATTCTTTTTTTTTGCTCAGATGTAGAGCTTCGGATTTTAATTGCAAGGTTATCGCATTTATTGCATGTGTCCTTTTTAAGTCGCTTCCTTTGAAAATTAAAGCTGTCATAAAATATGCGTTTATATGAAGAAAAAGAAACACTATCCTGATTTTCTTCTTTTATAAAAGTTTAACATTATGTCTAGGGTTACATCACTGTTTAAAAAAAGTCGTTCACTTTGGTTTTTACAATAATGCAACCTATATGTTGGAAATTTGCTGATGTGATCAATAATTCTTTGTTTTCGATCTTCAGGCATTTTTCGATGGTCTTTTCTTCGATTTTTCTCTTTTCTTCGATCGTCTTTCTCTCCTCAACAGTGAAAAAGAATAAACACTTCCATTAAAAAAAATTGTGTGTACTTAGTACGCACGTAAGAAGTTATACTTCTATTATATGATTTTAACGAAATAAAAATATTTTGAACAGTTTATTTGTATTTTTTTTTTTTTTAAATATTAAACTATTTTTATTACTTCCTTTTTTCCAAAAAAAGTCCCTCTAATAATTTCAAAAATTAAAAAAAAGTAAGGAAACAACACGAGGTGTTTATATCGTGGAGATAAACAGAAAAACTGTGAAACTTGTTTATTTTATTAGTATTGTTGTAAGTAAACTAATTATTTATGGACTTTCTCTGCAGGTGGATGCTTTCCAAAGTTGTCTCGTTCTAAAACCTGTTTAAAATAGCTTAATTAAAGCAGGAAAACAGGGAAACCTGTTTATTTTACTACTATTGTTGGCAGTAAATTATTTATTTAAAATACTTTTACTTAAAATCCAAACGCTTGACTTCAAACGAGCCCCCAATGTATGGCAATGACATCCAATGGTCGATAAATGAATTAGAAGAAATAAAATAAAGCTCCGCCACTGATCGTAACAATCTGTATGTCTATGTCCTTGTAATTTCATGATATATATGTCAAGAATGTCAAATTAAAAATAAATATTATTATCTGTTATTCTAATTTTTGTGCAAGTCAAAATTCATTTTTCGAAATTTAAGTTTTTATACCAAACAGTACTTTTAGGCGAATGGCAGCTTACGCTCATTCAGTCACTTCAAAACTACAGTCTCTGGATATCTGTAATATTCCATTTTTAAAGGAAAGTAAGTTTAAACTATGCTCTGACTCTTGTGGCAATAAAAAAAGTCTTGTCCCTGGCGAACCTGATGGTCCATGTATAAAAACCGAACTTCCTGGTCCTAAATCTATAGAAGGTATTAAACATTTAAGTAATTTACAGATGGTTCAATCAATACAATGTTTAGCAGACTACCAAAAATCTATAGGAAATTATTTAGTTGATGCTGATGGTAATGTTCTGTTGGACACGTATATGAATATTGCAACTATAGCGCTGGGGTATAATCATCCTGCTGTTTTGGATGTTTTTAAAGATCCATGTAATTTAAAATACATGGTAAATAGATCAGCTCTTGGAGTTTTTCCTGGCACAGACTGGCCATGTCGAATGGAAAATATTCTGAAATCAGTATCACCTAAATTGCCCAAAATACAGATGATGATGTGTGGGTCTTGTTCCAATGAAAACGCCGTTAAGCAAGCTTTTATAGCGTATAGAATGAGAGAAAGAGGAAACAATGACTTTAATGAAGAAGAAAAACAATCTTCGATTTTAAACCAACCACCAGGATGCCCTTTACTGTCTATTTTATCTTTTAAAGGTGCATTTCATGGAAGATCCCTCGGAATGTTATCTACAACACATTCAAAACCAATACAAAAATTGGATTTTCCAAGCTTTGCCTACTGGCCAACGGCTACTTTTCCAGTTTATAAGTATCCTTTGGAAGAAAATGGTAGAGAAAATAAAGAAATTGACTGTCGCTGTCTTGAAGAGGTAGAAGACATATTCTACATGCAAAAAAAGTGTGCTCCTATTGCAGGTGTTATAATTGAACCAATTCAATCAGAAGGTGGTGATAATCATGCATCAGCTGAATTTTTTAAACATCTTCAACAAATCTGTAAAAACAATTTTGCTTATTTAATAGTGGATGAAGTTCAAACGGGTTGTTGTAGCACCGGAAAGTTTTGGTGTCATGAATATTTTGATTTACCATGTCCTCCAGACTTTGTAACTTTTAGTAAAAAAATGCAAGCAGCAGGCTACTTTTACAGCGATGCTGTAAAAGTTAAACATGGTGGTAGAATATTTAATACCTGGATGGGTGATGCTGGCAAAGCTATGATCTTGGAAGCCATCATTAATACCATCAAAAGCCATAATTTGTTAGATCAAGTAAATAGGTCTGGTCAAAAATTATTATGTGGCCTAAAAGACTTGGAACAGGAGTTTACACCTCTGATTGATTCCGTGAGAGGAAGAGGTACTTTTATTGCCTATAATGTTAAAGATGAAAAGACAAGGGATATCGTGATAACCAAATTAAAGAAATCTGGTGTTCAAGCTGGGGGTTGCGGCACTCGATCAATTCGTTTGAGGCCAGCACTGGTGTTTCAAGAGCATCACGTTGACATTTATGTAGATATATTGAGGAAGGTATTAAAAGAAATAAACGGTGGTGCTAAACGTTGTTAAATTTACTGGTTTGTTAAAAACATATATTTGGAATATTAAATATCTTGTTGTGTGTTTTGAAATTTTTAATAATTTGTATATTAATAGCGTCAATCACTTGGGTTATAAGCTATACTATAACTTGTGAGATCGAAAGAATATCTTCAAAACTATGTATTACTACAATTCGCAGATAGAATAATAAAATAAATATAAATTGGTCTGTTATGTCATGTTTTTTTTTAGATGCCCAAGCTGTACTTTTACCACTGAATTATAGTTAGGGTAAACTGGTCCATAGTGAGACATTCTTTTTCAAAAGTGTATAGCACCGTGATTAAGCGTTTGTAAATTATAGTACAGGAACAGGAAGCATTGACAAAAAAGATCACAGAATATTCTACTCAGGGTCACTAGATGGAAAACTAGAGCATGGAGTTGGTGTGATAATAACGAGAAAAATACTCTGAGATAGCGCGTATTTTGTCCCAGTGTCCAACAGAGTAATACTACTGCAAATAAGAGCCAATCCAGTGAATGTAAACATAATACAAATATACGCTCCCACTGCAGATAAAGACGACGAGGAAGTAGAGACTCTCTACCAAAGCATAGAGGATACATTAGAACGAATACCTAAACACGAAGTCAGCATTATAATGGGGGATTTCAATGCAAAACTTGGGGCCGAACGGAAAACGTCTCTAATCGGACCTTTTGGGTTAGGACAAAGAAACGAAAGAGGTGACAGACTAGAAATATTCGCAGAAGATAACAAGCTAGTGGTTCTAAACACATTTTATAAACTACCACCGAGGAGATTGTATACATGGAAGGCACCAGCAGATAAACCCCATAACGTAATTAGAAACCAGATAGATTATATATTGGTAAATAGAAGATTCAGAAACAGTTTTAAATCTGTCAAAACATATCCAGGAGCGGACATTGAATCTGACCACATACCTTTAGTGGGAGTCATGGATGTGAGACTGAAGACAATAAAGAAAAAGTCTAGACCTAACTACGACATGACAGCCCTGCAACATCCGGAAGTTAAAAAGCAAGTGGGGGAATATATTAACAATCAAGTTAAGCAACTAAAAGAAGAAAATAACATCCAACGAGAAATCAATCAATTCGAAGAAATAATTAAGAAAACTAAACAAGATCTGCTAAAACCAAACAAAGAAACAAAGAAGAAATCTTGGATGACTCCAGAAATCCTTCACTTAATGGAACGCAGAAGGTTAATTAAAGGAAATAAAGATGAATACAAAAAAATGCAGGCTTACATCAGAAGAAAAATAAGAGAAGCTAAAGAAAAAGAAGCTGTAGAGAAATGTAAAGAAATAGAAAGACTACAAGCCAAGCATGACAATTTTAATGTACACAAAAAGGTAAAAGAAATAACGGGTACTTTTAAAAAGAGAACACAAATGAAACTCATAGACACCAATGGAAAATTAATCATTGACACCCAAGAGATGAAGGACAAATGGAGAATATATTTGGAGACACTTTTTCAAGATCAAAGAACGGATTATAGGCATCCATTTTCAGAGAGGATGACGAGCCCGGACATACTTAAATCCGAGGTAGAAGAAGCAATAAAACGGATGAAAAGCAGAAAAGCTGTAGGGCCTGATAATATCGAAGCTGAATTTTTAAAACTCTTGGAGGATGAAGGAATAAATGGATTACGGCTGTCTTCAATAAAATATACAGTACAGGAATCATCCCTGATAAATGGCTAGAATCAGAATTCATAGCGATACTTAAAAAACAGGGGGCTAAAAAGTGTGAAGAATATCGAACAATCAGCCTAATGAGCCACATGTTGAAACTGTTTCTTAGAGTCATCCATGGAAGAATTTATAAGAAGTGCGAGGAACAAATATCAGACAGACAGTTCGGCTTCATTAACGCAGTGGGTACCAGAGAGGCACTGTTCGGAGTACAGGTACTGATTCAAAGATGCAGGGACGTTAACTGCGACGTATACGCGTGCTTGATCGACTATGAAAAGGCATTTGACAGAGTTCAACATCAAAAGATGATAAACATTTTAAAAGAAGCAGACCTGGATGACAAAGACCTCAGAATAATTTCAGAACTATACTGGAATCAGACCGCATACATGAAAATTAACGGAGAAGAAACAGATCACATAAAAATACTACGCGGAGTTAGACAGGGATGTATTCTATCGCCGTTGATATTTAATATGTACTCAGAAAAAATTTTTAACGAGGCTCTTTACGGAATAGACGAAGGCATCCTTCTAAATGGTGAAAGAGTAAACAATGTTAGATATGCCGACGACACCATGGTGATAGCAGATAGTTTAGAGGGACTTCAGAGGCTAATGGACAGAATAAACGAGTACAGTCAACAGTACGGACTAAATATTAATACCCACAAAACCAAACAAATGATTGTCAGCAAGGAGAATATAAATGGGGCTCATCTATACATTAATGGGACGCAGATAGAGCGAGTAAAACAGTATTGCTACCTGGGAACTATTATAAACGAACAGTGGAGCAATGTACAGGAAATAAAGTGCCGCATAGGAAAGGCAAGAACGGTCTTTAACAAAATGAGCGCCATCTTCAAAAGTCACAACATATCCCTGGATACAAAAATGAGACATTTGAGATGCTATGTTTTCTCTGTGTTGTTGTACGGGGCGGAGGCATGGACGCTTACAGACACCACTATTAAAAAACTTGAAGCATTTGAGATGTGGCTTTATAGAAGAATGCTGAGAATATCATGGACAGCAAGGATCACGAACAAGGAAGTTCTAGAAAAAATGAAGAAGGAACCAGAGATTGTGTTTACGATCAAACGCATAAAATTGCAATATCTGGGACACGTTATGAGAAATCAGCACCGTTACTCCCTGCTGCAGTCTATATTGCAAGGTAAAGTCAAAGGTAAGCGAGGACCCGGTAGAAGGAGAATATCATGGCTGCGGAATTTAAGAACATGGTTTAAGAAAACCTCAACGGAGCTGTTTCGAGCCGCAGCGAGCAAGGTCATGATTGCCAATATGATTTCCAACATCCGAAACGGATAGGAACCAGAAGAAGAAGAAGAAATTATAGTAAGGGTACCTATGCATGGGTATGGCTGTAAGGAAGCAAACTAATAATAATTTCAAGTAATCCTTTATTTATCATAAATGTTATTCAACAAGTCCCACTACGGACCACTCGTCCCACTATGAACCACTATATGGTCCATTGTGGGAATCATAGTGGTCCATAGTGGGATTTTTAATAAAAAAACATTTTACTCTATTTTAAATTGGAAAAAATTCAAAGGGAACATAAACTAAACTGGCGAGCAGCCCTAGCTGTACTTCCACTAATGGCAGGAGGGGGCAGCTTTAGTAAAATATCTTCTGCTTCTAATGTATCGACATCGGGTTTGTCGGGGAAAACAAATTTGCCGGCCACAATTCTCGTCATTAAAGAGATATTATATTCATCTCCACTTATCTTAATTACCTGAGCGACATAAACTATTGTGTTTAATGCGAACTAATGTCGTCTAAAGCCTTCTACTTTTTTTCTTCTAAGTGTTTTTTTAGCCAATCTTTCTTTATGTTGTTCCTCTATGGCATCTTTTATGGGGGCGTCTGTTATTATTGCTGACTGTAGCTTCTTTCTGCTTCCCCTAAGGTTTTTCCTAGGAACAGCTTTGGCATGTGGCCTCATTTGCTGAGGGGTTATTATATTGGATGGGACATTAATTGGTCTGACATATCGTGGTTCTTTTACATCCTGAACATCTACATCCTGAACACCTTCGTTAACCTTATATTAGTTACCATTTTCATTTTTATTTTCTTTGGGCCTCTCTGTAACATAAGAGGACATAAAATCACTATCTGAAAAAATTTGGGAATTGAGGGGTGCTATGTCTGTTTTTTTTTAATCCGTTGAGAATGGTGACAGGAGTGAATGATTTAGGGTAGGCGGTACCAACAACATTACGAACATTATAAATGCTTGTAGGTATGGCAGGATGATTTAGCATCCAGTCATCAAATCCTTGGTTAAAATATCCAAATAGATGGATTGTATATTGTTCCCATACTTCCTTTATTTTTCTCTCTTCAGTAAGTATTCCTCCATTATTATCTCTTGTAATAAGTGTTCTTCTTTGTCTGGTGTTGCCTGTAAGTTCCTTAATTTTTTACGTAAGTTTGAGGTGTCATGTTTGTTGCTGAGTTCTTCCTATTCCTGGCATTCTTTGTTCATCCATTCCTCCTTAGCCTTTCTGATTTCATATTTGATTTTATTCTTGATGGTTTTATTTTTATTTTCATCTTTATGGTGTCATCCAGTGTTTTTTAGTGGTTTTCTCTTCTTCGCCTGGGACTTCTTTTCAGGCTTTTAGTACGAATTTTTTCATATCTGCCCATTCCACGCTTCCTTCAGTTAATTTATTCATCTCTGCGTTTAGTTGCTGTTGGCAGTTGTCGTCTTTTAGGTTTTTGGTGTTTATTTTGGCTTTTTTCTTCGGTTTTCTGAGTTTACGTTTGCTAGTAATAGATTATGGTCTGTATCTGCATCTGCGCTTAGATAGGGTTTTGCCCTCTGCTCCTCCATTACGAAACCTTTTGTTAATCGTTATAAAATCTATTTTGTTTCTGATTATGTTATAAGACAACATAAAAAGGTAAACAATAACTAAACTTACTGATACCTCTACATATACGCGATTTGGAAAGAAATAGACTAACATATATGATTTTATAATTTAATAATAATATTGAAATTTTACTCATAAATTAAAAACATTGACATCAACCTTTTCCCGTTTGAAATCTAATTCTAGAATAGTTAACTGAATAAAATTACTCTCTACAATAGACTAATGAACATCTGTAAACGAACAAGCTATTTTGCACATCCTTGAAAACTGGGGTACAAATTCTCTGCTTGAATCCGCACGTTCTGAATGCATAACTCTGAGATAGCGACCCAATTCTGTGGATGCTCTTCAAAAGTAGTTTAAGCAAATATTTCCAGTTCTCCATCGCTGATGAAAGACCTTCACAGTATGAACCAGGAATATGCATACAAAATTCTGTTATTCAAGCTAGTTGACGAACTGAATTGAAACTATTTTGAAACTTTCGCAAAGCTTGGTTTGACTGTGAAGGTATAAAACTTGTTAAGAAAAATTTGATTTTTATTCAGAGTTAGAAACTTCTTTAAATATTTTCTTATTTTTAATTTTAGGCATTTTTAAGTATTTCCTAAGAAGTTTAAACTAGAAATAAATTCAAAAGTTAAATTTAGCATAATAAAATCTACTCACATCTTGATCAGAGTTAACTTTACTTTATTTCATTTCTAATATGTTTACTTTGAATACGTACGAGAAGAGATATATTATAGTAAACGTCACTTATGATCAGAAGCAGATGCAGCCGTTTAAGGAAATTACTTATTTTCCAGTCAATGCAATTCTTCCATCGACGGAATGGTTGAAAGCTCGTTACTCATTAAGTAAGCTAACCATATTATTGCCACTTGACGAAAACGCTTGGTCTAAAGTATTATACACTCGCGGTCATAAAATCCGGGTCACCTTGAAAATCACCGATATTTCATTTTTAACGAGCTTTATCGTAAATAATAATAACACAAATACAAACTAATGCATGTTTCTGAGAATTGTTGTCGGCTTAGCGGTTTTCTTTGCAACAAAGAATTTCAATAGTGCCGATTTCGCGGAAAAGTGCACACTTCCCAAAATGAACGGTTCCTGTAACTGCCGCTTGTTTTAAATATCTCATTTGTGCTTCGACTTTCTGTTCAAACGCAACGAACAAACGTTTATTATTGCCACCATTAGTGTTTATTAGTGCCATTATTAGTGTTTATTATTGTTTATTTTTTGCCCAAAATACCCTTGACTGTTGTTGAAACGGCACAAATTGTTGCGATGTGAAAGAAAGTCACACTCAACGGCAAGTCGCAAGAACTGTTGGCGTAAGCCATTCTACGGTTCAACGAGTGCTTCAACGCTTTCAGGAGAAGGGTTTGCTATCCAGATGACCTGGCTCTGGACGAAGAAGAATGACCACGGTACGAGATGACCGTTTTCTTGTGTTTCATGCTTTACGAAACCGGACCTCAACTGCGATTATGCATCGAAATCGTCCACAGGAAGTACAAAATCGCAATGTTAGCGTTGCAACAGTCAGGAGAAGATTTCGTTCTTTTGGACTATCTTCTCTGGTAATGGCTACAGGACCGCCACTTCGCCTGGCGCATCGAGTTGCACGACTAGCTTTTGCTCGACAATACGCGCATTGGGGAATTAATAATTGGAGCAAAGAGTTATTCCCAGATGAATCCCGTTTCTGCCTAACTGGATCCGATGGACGTGTAAGAGTTTGGAGGAGAACCGGTGAATGATTTTCACAAGCTTGCATTGCTCCAAGAATGCCATTTGGTGGAGGCTCGGTCATGGCTTGGGGAGGTGTATCTTCCGACTTTCGCACAGAATTACCCTTCATCGAAAATGGATCTTTAACTGCACGAAGGGACATTACGGAGATTCTGGAAGAACATGTTATGCATACCAAGGCAAAGTTTGAAGAAAACGTCGTTTTTATGCAGAACAACGTGCGAACGCACGTTGCCACGATCAGTATGCAATACTTGGACGAGGTTGGAATTACGAGGTTACCCTGGCCAGCTAGATCTCCGGACCTGAATCCCATCGAACATATCTGGGACGATTTGAAAAAACGTATTCAACCCCTAACATTTCCTCCCAACAACGCACAGAAGCTTAAGGATCTGTTAGTGAGAGAGTGGAATAATAAAAATTGAGAGTATGCCCCGTCGTCTGCAAGAGGTCATTAGAGCAAGTGGAGACAATACACGATATTAGTCATTGAAATTTTACTGACATTTTACCACGTTCTGTATTTTCCATTTCTTTTCGTATGCCTGTTTTATCAACAATTTGGTTTGTTTTCTGCTTTTTCAATAAAAACAATAAAAAACCGTTTTTTTTTTTCTTTCAAAACAAACATTGATGACAAATAAAAAATACGTTACCCTAAAAAAAGGTTATTACTGCACCAGAGGCAAAAATATTCCAAAAACTTGAAATTTTCAAGGTGACCCGGATTTTATGAACGCGAGTGTATTATGCTACACCTGATGAATTGTTTGATATAATTCATAATGTGCACTTAGCAATTGGGCATATCGGACGCAATCGTATGGTTCCAGAAAGAAATAAACTTAAGAAATAAATAAATAATTAAATTAAAATTTTTTAGGGCCTGTACTAAAAATTGACATATCTGAAGATATAACAGCTTATGAGGCATACTGCTTGTTTATAGATGATGAAATTATAAATAATATTGTGGAATTTACAAATAAATTTGCAGCAAGGGTAATCGAGAACACTGGAATACAACGTGGGTCCAGATTTAAAAAATGGATTCCTACAATAGTACTGAAATAAAAAATTTCTGGACCTCACTTTATGCATGGGTTTGGTGAAGAAATGAAATATTCAAGCTTACTGGTCTACCAAGAGTATTTACAATATTCTTCTGGCACTTAAATAACGTCTCGAAACAGATATGAATTGTTGCTGAAGTTTATAAATTTTACAGATCCAGACTCTGAGATAGCGC
>NW_027312616.1:0-27649 GCF_040954645.1 Diabrotica undecimpunctata | reverse complement strand
CGCGCTATCTCAGAGTAAAGGAATTATTACATATTGTAAAACAACATAAAGCAGTTTATAAAAAATATATAATTGATGAAATGGCATTAAACCGTGATGTAATTATTTTACGTTTACCCCCATACCACTGCGATCTGAATCCAATAGAAAATACATCGTCGGTGCAATGCCACACCCACGAATGTGCAAAATGAGCGTTAGGAGATATTCAACTTTAAACTTTCAATTAGTTGACAAAATTCAGGATTTTAATGCGACCTTGTTTTTTGTACTTTTAATAACAGATGTTATGGTTATATTTTAGAAATATTATCAGAGATTTTCGAAAATATCCATTATTTTTCGGAAAAAGTTACATTCGTGATTGCGGCATTGTAGTTTTTGTAATAAAATGCATATACGTGAAATTATATCAACCTTTATTATGGTAAAAGTGGAACAAAAAGTACCTTCTAATAATGAAAAATAATAACAATAAAAAAGATAGAAGTAATAATATACTTAGTAAAAGACTTCATATTTAGAATAATTTAATTCTCGTCTGAATCCTCGCTTTCATTTGGCTCCGGCAAATTGTCCTTTATATTTTTATCGGCATTTATAGAATTATAAAAGTTATGCTAGTACTTTGGAATTGTTAAATCATTACACATTTTCTGTAGATCTTTATATTTAACAATCGCAATTGGCAACTGCTTATCATAAGCTTTCTTCAAGTCAACGTTTTTGGGTCGACCACGACTTTTCATGCAGTTTACTTGTTGAAATTCATCTCTAAATTTTTTTTTATAGGACATTGTCACCATGGCATCGGTTTTAATGTATCGTAACCAGCAAACTTGTTGCCAAGGAATTTGGTTCAATGTATAGTTCTGTATTCCAAAGGACTTGAAATCAAAGACGTCATCAAACATTATGAATCTGACTTCAAATGGACGTGGATGTGTTCGAGCATTTCTTATTATCTGAGCCCAACCTTCTGGTGAATAAACAGGGACATATTTTGATTTTTGTTCGATTTTCGAGTGGAGTGAATCACACTCCATCTCGGTATGCCCTGTTTCAAAAAACTTGTGATCAATCGTTTTGTTCAAAGTTAAACGATAGTACCTCTGGATTATTCTTTGAAATTTCTTTGTCTTCGTCTCTAGCCTCACGAGCTAATTGCTTTTTTAGCATGTGTTCGTGATGAGCCTGTTCGTGTGTTATTTTTTCCTCCTCTGTCAAATTCGTATATTTCAAGCACTTTTTACAGTGGTCTTTTTTGGGTTTATGGAATCCCAAGTTATAAGTTCTTAACACTCGTCGATATTTTTCGAAAGAAACTGGATGGACATTTAATTCTGAGCACTTTAATTTGTACAATTTGTGCATAATAGAGACGTTTAGTGCAGAATCCAAATACCTTTTGGTACTATAGGCCCTACAGTAATGCGACTCCACCGCTGGAAATGATAGAATGTGCTCACGAATCAGCAGTTCATCATCATCTTTCAATTTATTATGTGGGACATGTTTTCCGCGATTGTCTTTTTCAACTATGCCGCTAGAAGAAAGCTTTGCCACAGCTCCGCGCATAAATGCATCTGTTACATTCAGTGTAGCCATAAAAAAAGGCCCGGCATACTTGCCTTTTTTCCCCATTGATAGTAAACGAGTAATTCATGGTATACGTTCTTCTTGAATTTTCAATGTTTCTAGTGATTCTCTTTTTCTTTTGTTTATCAATATGACTATTTAAGAAAACTCGTTGATCATCCACCGAAATCATTTGGCGAAATTCATTATAAATTTTGCGTCGGTGTTCCTCGTTGATTAAAGTATCACATTTGTGGTTTGCTTTACTAGAACACGGGGATGGCAACATGGGACGTGCTGGTCTCTCTTTACTTCTAGAACAAACATAAGACTCTCCTTTTAATCTTTTTTGTTTCCTTATGTTTTTCTTCCAAGCGTTTATGTTCTTCTTCTTCCTCTTAGGGCCCTCACCCTAAAAGAAAGTAAAATAGGTTTAGAATAATTGTAAGTTAGCGTCACACCTTTCTAAATAACTTACTCAATTTATTTTCCGTTATTTCATTTTAATCCTCTGATTCTGATGTTGAATCGCTAGAGCTCGAACAAGAAGAGCAGGAAGAACTGCTAGAAGTTGAGTCCTCTTCGGGATTATAGTTATCTGATGAAGAGTCAGAAAGGCTTCTCTTGTTTGAAGTCAGTTCGCAATCGAAGGTCGGTCCCCTACTGGAGCTACCAACAATCTCTACTAAAGATTGCGCTAAAACAAATTCTTTGTTGTACTTATCAGTAATGTAAAAATGTATGATAAAATGACAGTACCTTCTAGTTGGTTCTCTGAAACCGATGGACACAGTATTCTTTCATTATTTGGTATAGAAGCAGAAACGTCTGATGTTCCGGGTCCATTTTTTTGTTTAGTATTGCATTCTTCATTAATTTTCTTTGGTATCTAGTAGAAAAAAAACCTACATTAGTCAAATCAATCTAGCCTTTCAAATACTAAAAAAAGAGCAAACTTTATAGTAAAACTAGTTGCCAAATGGACGGCTAAAGTGCAGTACCTCCTATATTTTTCTGGAAAATTTTGCAAAAAAAATAAGAAATAATTTTTTTCCGTATTACATTTCTTTTGCAAGCGGAACTTGTAAAAACTATTTTTTTTTATGCGATTGCCCTCGAAAAAATTTAGCTTTTGCGTTAACTGCAATTTTTTTAATGATACGTTATTCTGCAATCTTGCCTTCAAAATTCTTATTTCTACCAGCCAATCACCAAAATGTTATTTTATATAAGGGCATGTTAACATCTACCTACCTTCTGTTCATTTTCTTTTGCTGAATCCAGACGTGACTGTCTCAAGTTTTCAAATATTTTAGCCATGTGGGCGTTCATTTTTACACACAAAACTGAGAAATGTCTAGTAGAAACAATACAACGAATGTAAACTAAATCCAAAATCCACACCGCCACAAACACGTAAGTGTCACTTTCGCGATACGCACGTCGAAGTTTAACTTAATCACTACTCTGCCACAAACACGAAGTGGTACATACGCGATGCACGCATTGCAAATGATCAATACAGACTGACTTTCGTGAAAGTGCGCATTTCATTCCCAACATCTCCTAGTCTTCAATTACATTCGTGGTTGCGGCGGAGTGTAGGAATGAATGGGTCATTATTACTGGTGTACTTAGGTGAAAAATGAAAATTTTGCACATTCGTGGGTGTGGCATTGCACCGACGACATGGTCTCAAGTAAAGGGTGAAGTCGGACGCAACAACAAAACATTCCTTATCAAAAGTAACTCCAAAAAATTGGAAAAATGCTATTAGTCATGCTCACAAGGAAGAAAATAAAATATGGAATTTGGATAATATGACTGATGCAATGCTGGAACCGGTAATAATTAACATTGTAGTTGAAGATTCCTAAGATTCTGAAGAAAGCAGTGAATCTAAAATGGAATTTGATTAAAATAATATTCATTTTTTTACAAATCGGCCCCTGTAACGGCCACAAATTATTTTATATATAACCAATAAAATAAACATCTTACATTTCTTGCAAATTCATTAGTACCTGTTAATCTCCATCACTCCGACACTGGCAACTTTATTTAGGGATTAGTAACCCTCAAAACTATTGTATTCTATTTTGCTTCAACCTTTATAGCTGGTGGTCACACTCAATTTAAAATTGTTTTCCTATATACTTCTGTAAACTTGTTGACAAATATCTATTTTTCATTGAGTCACCGGTATCAACAGTTTAGGGATTTGCATACATAATGTGCTATCAATATGATGGAAATGGACTATAGTGTCGGAGTGTCTCTATCGATTTAAAAGTTTGTTTTAAAAATTAGGTGTTATGTGGGTGGAATCTGGAGTAAAAGGAGTCCAGTTCTAAACATAGTTACACCAAAAGTGACATCTACCTACCTCTTCCCAACTGGAGAATCTCCAAAATACGAAACTTTTTGATATAATGTCCTACACATATAAAGACATTCTTACAATTTTACAAATAACCTGAAAACATTCTTGATAAAAATTTGGTCAGGAGAATTTATTTAAGTTACTTAAAATGTTTAAATATGTTACATACAATTTAATCGTTACAATTATCATACGATTGTCGCTAATAACCTTTGGATAGAGGCCACTGTGTTCTTTAAATATAAAAAAAAAGATATAACAGATTTACATGCATTGTTCAAATATGTACACGATTACTAACACATAAAATCAATACTGCTACCCATTTCGAACATCTGGGAATGCCCTCGACCTAGCCCATCAAAAATTTGAAGGAATTGTATCCTCTCACTTCCTACAATTAAATTAATCTACGCATTCACCCTACAGGATTCAATCTGTGTAAAAAGCACTTGAACAATTCCGACTCCACCGATGGCCCAATATCGAGAATAAAGCATTCATTTTGACAAAACGCACCAAAGAGAAAGTTCTCCCCTTGGAGTTAAACAGCATTCGAATGAAAGGGATAGGCAGATACGAGGGCAATTGTAATATATCTCTAGCTAAATCAAGTTAAATTATACATTTTATACGCAACATACAATGATATGTATCATACAGTCTAAAGCATGGTATTATTGATATTCAAATTAAAATTAATGTAATTTTATATTTCAAAATATCTGAAGAGAAAATAAAAATTTTAACAATAAATTTCGTTAGACAACTTGAGCAAAAATATAAATTCCTATCACATTTTAAATAAATTAATTACAAGGTTTATTATATTGAACACTTGACCAATGAAAAGAATCAAACAAAAAGTTATTAGAAATTTTTTTGTCTGATGACTCCAGTCTGAGATATTGATTGACTCCTTCAAGTTATTTTATCAACAACTTCCAACTACCTTTAATGTTCCAAGTAGTAAGTTTTGATGTAGTGTCTCTCTTTACCAACTTACCTTTACCTGTTGTGCTTACCTCCATACATAATCAGTGGCATCAAATCCAACCCCACTGTCCCTTTGGATGGGAAACTTTCGTGGAACTCGTCAAGTTGGTGTTTGACACCAACTATCTGGTGTTCAATGATAGGTTTTATCTACAGATTTTTGGTACCCCTATGGGATCTTCTATTTCTCTCATTTTGGTTGATTTCGTCTTAGATGACCTTATTGTAGATAGACTCAGACACTTGGATTACAACATTCCTTTTGTTAAGAGGTATGTTGACGACTTAGTCCTGGCCGTACCCACTGATCAAATTACTCACACCCTTCCTGTCTTCAATTAATACAATCCCCACTTGCAGCTCACATGCGAGATGGAGGTAAATAACACCATTCCGTTCTTTGACGAGTTGTCAATTGTATTGAGAATGTTAATTGTACGAGGTGTTAACAACATCCTAAGAACCAAATGGTTTAGAAAGAGCGTGGCTAGCAATCGCTTCCTTAAGTATTATTCCTTTCATCCTAAAAGTTTTTTTACAACCCACAAGTTGTCACATCCTTTAAACAAAAGAAGACATGCGAGATGGAGGTAAATAACACCATTCCGTTCTTTGACGAGTTGTCAATTGTATTGAGAATGTTAATTGTACGAGGTGTTAACAACATCCTAAGAACCAAATGGTTTAGAAAGAGCGTGGCTAGCAATCGCTTCCTTAAGTATTATTCCTTTCATCCTAAAAGTTTTTTTACAACCCACAAGTTGTCACATCCTTTAAACAAAAGAAGACATGCGAGATGGAGGTAAATAACACCATTCCGTTCTTTGACGAGTTGTCAATTGTATTGAGAATGTTAATTGTACGAGGTGTTAACAACATCCTAAGAACCAAATGGTTTAGAAAGAGCGTGGCTAGCAATCGCTTCCTTAAGTATTATTCCTTTCATCCTAAAAGTTTTTTTACAACCCACAAGTTGTCACATCCTTTAAACAAAAGAAGACACTTAGTTCTTCTTCTTCTTCTTCGTTTAGCCCTTCACGTCCACATCTGAACATAAGCCTCTTCAAGTCTTCCTTTCCTTTGTTTTTTATTGAACGCTACTTGTAGCCAATTTTTCCTGGCAGCCCTTTTCAGATCATCTGTCCATCTCATAGGAGGTCTGCCTCTGGGTCTTTTGTGTTGGTATGGTCTCCAGGTTAAAATTGATCTGTGCCATTTGTTTAGATCGCTCCTAGCTACATGTCCAGCGTATTCCCATTTCAACTTTAATGATTTTTGCACCACATCGGTCACTTTGGTTTTCTGGCTTATCCATGTGTTTGTTTTCTTGTCATTAAGTGATATACCTAGCATTGCTCTTTCCATCGCGTGTTGAGTGACTCTAAGTTAGAGTTAGAGTCACTCAGCCACTTAGTTAATCAAAACTATATTAGTTGAGAATTCTTATCCAACTTTTCCTATTAATAGACATTTTTTCTACTGCAAAGTCCTTACTTGACCCGACTTATACCAACGTGGGAGATTTTCATAATAACATACTTGACAACAATAAACTCCACCTTAATGAGGAATTCACATCTGAGTCTTCTCCTAGATATTGTTCATTACCATATTTTCCACAAGTTACAAAGAAACTTTACAAAATACAAAAAATACTGAAGACCATCAAGCTTACAAAGAAACCGATAAACAACTACGAAAAATGATAAAACAAGAAAAGAATAAAACATGGAATCAGAAATGTCAAGAAATCAATACATACATCGGAGGGAAGCAATGTACAGAGGTATGGAATTTTATACAATCAGTAAAAAATACAGGAAAAGACAAAGCACACATACACACCATAAAACCAAGACAATGGAAAGATCACTATGAAAGCTTGCTGACAGAGACAAGACAAGAATACCTAGCGAACTCCCCAACACAGTCAGTACATATACAAGGAGAGGAAGCGAGGGTAGACATCGAAACAGTAAGGAAGGCTGTAATGACCCTAAAGAATGGTAAATCCGCTGGACCTGAGGGAATCTGTGCTGAAATGCTTAAGAATGGAACTCATAAACTATTTGAAAAATTAACTTATGTGATCAATCAGTGTCTAAATGGACACCCAGTACCAGAACAATGGAGAACGGCATACATGTTCTCAATACACAAAAAGGGGGACAAAAGGAATTGTAATAATTATATAGGCATATCGGTAACCAGCACCCTGAGCAGACTGTATGGACGAATTTTGAGAAATATGATCGAGGAGGAATATAAGCACAATGAAGAGGAAGAACAAAGCGGGTTCCGTGCAGGACGATCGTGCACCGATAACGTATTTTGTCTTAAACAAATAATAGAAAAAAGATCGGCTAAGAATCTAGAAACTCATATTACTTCTGTAGACCTACAAAAAGCATATGACAACATCCCCTTAACAAAACTGTGGACAACGTTGAAAAGATCTAACATCAACCACACATTGATAAATGCTGTACAAGAACTATATAGAGACTCAAAGGCACAGATAAAAACAGGAAAATATCTAACGAAAGAATTCCTGGTTACAAAAGGTTTGCGACAGGGATGCTGTATCTCACCAACCTTATTCAAGATATATGTTGCAGCGGCATTGGAAAGATGGAAAAGAAAGGTGCATAGGATGGGTATAGAGCTTAGCAATGAATGTATATATACACTACAGTTTGCTGATGACCAGGTAGTGCTAGCGACCGACAGGGAAGACATGCAGTACATGCTTAGAAAACTGATAGAAGAATATAACGACTATGGAATGAATGTCAATACAACAAAAACCAAATATCTTTGTATTGGAAACGAGTCAGATAACATAGACCTCGAAAACGGACAACATATTTCCTGCTGTCAGAGCTGACTACTTGGGTGTTGCCTTTGACAATACAGGAACTGATACACGGGAAATAGAAAAACGAATCACTCAAGCAAAGAAAGTCTTAGGATGTCTTAATGGTATACTATGGAGTAAAGAGATAACGAAAGAAAGAAAATTTAATATATATGAGACCATGATTAAAACTACTCTTCTTTATGGCGCTGAAACATGGAGAATTACTGAAAAGAACAAAAAGCGAATAGAAGCAGTAGAGATGGATGCAATGAGAAGATCTTTAGGTATTTCCAGACGAAACCGAATCAGAAATGATGTAATAAAACAACGTATGGGAATAGAAGGAAATATAACTCAAGATATAGAGAAGAAACAATTAAGGTGGTATGGGCATGTTCAACGGATGCCAGCAACAAGACTTCCCAAAAAAGTAATAGAATGGCAACCGATAGGTCGACGGAAAAGAGAAAGACCCAGATTAGAATGGCAACACGGCGTAAACAAGTCCATGAGCAAAAGAAATTTAACAACAAACGACTGCGAAGACAGGAAGAGATGGTGTTTAGGTATTGGACAACGTCGAAAGACGTTCTAAACCGATGTATATATATACATACAAAGAAACTTACTAAATTATTTAAACTGCTATCTACTAAAATAAGCTTTAAAAATTGTAAAACAGTTGGAAATTTCTTCTCACGTATAGAAACATCTTTAGATATTTGGGAGAAATGAAATGTAGAATATAACATTCCATGAAAAGACTGTCATTTGAAGTATATTGGCTAAACAAAAAGAACCCTTAAAGGGCGTGTTATATCTCATGAAAGTGATATCAGATGGAACAAGAACTCTTATGCTCTCAGTACCCACTCTATCTTTCTTAACCACCAAATCGACTTTGAGAATATTAAATCTCTAGGAACTGAAAATAATTTCTATAGGAAATTCTTCCTAGAAATGTGTCACATATTAAAGGAAAAAAATTCCATGAACAGACGTACTGACATCGATAATCTCAGCATCATTTATCACTCCTTGCTGTTGAATAATCCATAAAATCCTTCAATCCCCTTAAATTTTCGTTTTTTGTCCTCTAAGAAAAAAAGTCATCGGTTCTACTTTGATACTTCTAAACTCAATCCTTATATTCATTTCAAAGAGAACTTCAGCAATTTTCACACATCGCATCCAATGTAAAATATTTTCCAAGAGAAACCTCATGGTGAGTTAAATAAATTCATATCACAATTCATTTCATTAACATTCACTAATTCTAGGTTCCTTAACACAATCTCGTGGTCAATGGTCATCGGTACCTTATATTTCCAACCTTCCTTTTTAATCAGAGTTATATAAAAAATTTGACTTTTCTACTCTGTTCTCCTTAAACGAGTATTTTTGTTATCTAGTTGATTTTTCGTACAAAGTCTGATTTCCATAGATAAAAAGCCACATTATAGTTTGTTTTTCTCTTCGAAACAGTTGAGCGCTTTCTGTCAAAAATAAATGCTTTTTTTAATTTAATTGTTGTCTCCAACAATAAAGTTAATTTTCTATGCTTTTTTTTATAAAAAAGTTTTTTTTTTTAATTGTTTACTAAGCTCTAATTAAAAAAAGTTTTTCTCCTGGCTTCATGTTTCGATATATTTTACATCAGCGATAGAATAGAAGTATTGTATTATATTATATTGTTTTCTTGTTAACATACTGTGACATTTTTGTGACTTTTTAGAGTTTGTATACAATTAAAAAAACTCTAAATGAGTTTTTACTGTAATTTTATTGTAGTTATTAAATATATTTTCTAACACTTAAACCCATGCATTTGACATTGTTTGACATCCTTTTATGAATTTACAATCATTACAACTGAAGAAATGCAGAAATACTGCACGAAACGTTTTCAATTAAAAGATTGAAATAGTTTTTTAATTTTTTTTTCTTCTTGACCGATATGTTCATTTACAGTGAGATTTTAATCTCACTCACATTGTATATATATATATAATATATATATATATATATATATATATATATATATATAATATTATTATTCTTTTTATTGCTTTTTATTAAATTATATTAACTGATTATTGAATATTAATAACCAGTCATACATTTTCTAATCGAGAGATTTTCGACTAATCCTACCAACGTGTTAAATTATTCCCATTACTTCACGCGCAGCAATAATCCTAAACAGTTGATAATCAAATTAGTTTATTAAATTTTCCATTGACCCTCGTAAAGGGAGCAGGACGCACCAAAGAGAAATCCCTTTAGGTAGAACTGAACCCTCCATAGTAGAGATGAATATTTAGAATGAGTCGATCCGAGTGAACGATACCTTATGGGAAACCGAACGAATCAGTTCTTTGCTAAATTAAATATATTTATTTTATTGATATCAGTAACCTATTATAAAATTTATTTCTTTTAATACTGTCTAATTATGTTTTTTGTTTTTTAACAAGATTTAGTTTAATTTAAAAGTAACATTTTTGTTTAGTTAGTCATAACTAATTTTGGTTTTAGTGTTTTATTTTTCTTTCTCTTCTTCTTCTACTTCCTCTTTATAAGCAACTCTGCTTGTTCGTTGGCTGATTAATACCTCTATGGAAGGTTGTCATTCCATCTTTTGCGCGGTCGACCAATACTTTTTTGTGTCCATTCTTTTATACACTGTAAGTTACATTTTCTTCTAATTTCTTCACTTCTCTTTTAATCTTTCAGCGTATTTCCTGTAATTCTTCTCAGTACTCTCATTTCTACAGTTTCCAGAAGCCTTTGCGTTGTGACTGTGTCGGTTCTTGTTTCTGAGGCATATGTCATTATTGGTCTTAGACTGGCTTTATAAATACTTGAATCTTAGTATTATTGTGTATATTTCGACATATAGTGTTATTAAGGCATACTGTTAGTCTATTTGCTTTTTGTACTTGATGTCTCATTTCTTTGTCCAGGTCTTCACAGCTAGACAATAAGAATAATTTTTAAAATAAAACTCTTTTTCAGAAGCAGTCTCGTTATTTAATAACCAGACCTCGTAGTATTAAAGCTTTGGGATGATTATAACAGAATTTTACCATTTTATCCACTATTGACTTTACTTACTTAACAAACTTTACTTGACTTTACTTTAACAAGAAATTACTTAAAACACTATATACCATATATACAGCTGGTTACTAAAAACTGATATGACTCTTTAATCCATCTGCGTGAAAGGAACTATCAAATTGTCTTTTTCAGAGAGCTCTACTCAAACCCGTTGTATACCATGCCACAGCTCTTCAGCATTTTGAGGTATAAAATTACGCCGATACAATGACTATTATTACGCTTTTATAATAATCCCCCACACATTGTCGATTGACCTTAAATCTGGACTGAAGCTGGGTCATGGTAAGGTTGTGATGTTGTTATTCCGGAGCCACTGGTTTATTATATTTGCAGTGTGATTAGGACAATTATCTTGGAAAATAAAATTATTTTCTGGATACGACTGTTCTACACTGGGAAACATGATGTTTTCTAGAATATTAAGATAAGGCTGCCCAACAAACCTGGCATTAAAAACCATACCATTCCCATTCCTTTAGATGAAATCCATCACCATACATGAGTGCTAAAATGATCAGTTGCTTGATATCTATCGACATATACAGGATTAAATCTATTATTATCTGATCTATTCACCCCAATTTTGCTCTTTTTAGAAGATTAAAACATTTTCTTTTCTGTAAGTATTACTTTTTCCCAAAAATCTTAATTTTGTAGCTGATGGTTTAAAGCAAATCTTGATTGCTTCCGTTGAGATGTAAGAGCTTGTTTTTTTACTGCAGTTCGGTACCTAAGACGCGATGGTTTAATTCTGCGCTAAGTTGTTGTCTTTCTAACCCAGAAACTGTGACATAATTCTTACAGTTTTTGGATCTTCAAAAGAATTCTCTTCTAATCTCTCCATAGAGTTTCTCCCTGTTCTCTCCATCTTTTATTAATATTAAAAACTGTTGTTCTGCATTTGTTAAAATGATTTGCTGCGGCTGATAGTGGCCAAGCATTTTTAATTTCGTT
Source organism: Diabrotica undecimpunctata (assembly GCF_040954645.1). Classification (NCBI taxonomy): domain Eukaryota; kingdom Metazoa; phylum Arthropoda; class Insecta; order Coleoptera; family Chrysomelidae; genus Diabrotica; species Diabrotica undecimpunctata. The sequence continues at coordinate 15,752 of NW_027312616.1, read as the reverse complement.
ACAATTCTTGCTTTTAGTTTTTTGCTAGCATGTGAAACTATTTTTTAAGGTTTAACAGAATAAGTTATCTGACAAATTTTAAGTTTGGGCAGTGATAGTGAGAGTATGTGAATAATAAGTATTTATTCTTTAAAATACACTGCTCAATTTTCTAGAAAATACGCTTTAAGAGTCTTTTTTTTATTAACATTTAAGATTTTTACAATCTGTTTTGCAGTGAAAACAATAAGTAAAATTTTTTGTCTTTACATGACAGAGAGATGTAAGGTCCAGTGACCAAATCATCACGACACAAATTGGCTTTTTACCGGTAGGATGCGCACATACACTGATACGCAAGCACTAAAAGCGGCACTGATCACAATGGCTGGGTGCTGTTGAAGGCGTATCTCCTACTGCTGTAGGCTCTGTCAGGATCGGTGAGGTAGGTCCAAGGGGTCATGTCGCTTCACGCTCTTCGCTTGTTGGTTGTTGAGAAGATTGTGTGCCAGGGTATTAGGATGCACCCGCAACCTGTTTTGATATTGTTCAGAAGTTTTTTTGCACTCTTCAGAGACTGTTAGTACCTGAAGATCTCTATGTATTGCATCATTCTGGATATACCAAGGTGCATTAGCGATTGTTCTCAGAGTTTTGGATTGGAATCTTTGTATTATCATAATATTAGATTTGCTAGCTGAACCCCAGAGCTGTGAGCATATGTCCAAATGGGTTTTATTATTGTATTGTATATCAGCAGCTTGTTGTTAATCGATAGGTGAGAGTTTTTTCCCAAAATCCCGTAAAGTTGTCTGTATGAAATTTCCAATTGAAGCCTTTTCGTCCATATATGTTTGGTCCAAGTTAGACGTTTGTCAAGGTGAATACCTAAGTATTGTACGTCATGCTTTTGGGGCAAAGGATGTCCATTGAGGTTAACTTGTGGACATGTACCTCTTCTTAGAGTGAATGTAATTTGTGTGGATTTTGAGGGGTTTACTCTAATTCTGCAGAGTTTAAGCCATTCATTTGTTTTGTTCAGATGTAGTTGCAGTCTCTCTGATGTTATTATTGGGTTGCTATGAGAGGCCAAGAAAGCAGTATCATCTGCGAATGTTGCAAGCGTTAGGTTATTGCTTATTGGCAAGTCAGCCGTATATATCAGGTACAGAATCGGTCCGAGCACACTACCCTGAGGTACACCAGATAGGATGGGGTAGAGTTTTGTATAGGCTTCACTATATTTTACCAGATATCTCCTTTCTGTACGGTATGATAGAAGCAGTTTAAAGTAAGGGTAAGGTAAATTTTTTTTTATTTTGTACAGAAGTCCTGTATGCCACACCTTGTCAAAAGCTTGAGAGGCGTCTAAAAAGGCTGCAGTACAGTATTGCTTGTTCTCGAGACTACTTCTTATTGTTGTGTATAGTCTGTGAACTTGTTCGATTGTACCATGTTGGTTACGAAAACCGAATTGATGGTCAGGTATGAGACACTTTTCGTCCAATATTGGTTTGATTTTTCGTAGCAGAAGTTTTTCGAAGACCTTAGAGATGACTGGGAGTAGACTAATCGGTCGGTATGAGTTGATATCTTTCCATTGCAGAGGGAAGTAATGCAGACTAAGCATAGCATTGAATATCATAGTGATTATTCTGTAACAGTCATTGGTAAGTTCCTGGAGGATCTTACCCGTTATGAGGTCGAATCCCGGAGCCTTATTGGGTTGTATCTCATTCTTTATTATCTGTTTTACTTCTTTAATATTAAACTTGGTGATTGGTAGATCCATTTGATATGGAACCTCAAGAAAAGAATTAAATGGTTCTTTTTGTTCTAGTGGCACTACTCTGTTAAATGGACTAAATACTGTAGAAAGATGTTCAGCGAATATCTCAGATTTTTCTGTGTCTGTTCTTGCCCATTTACCTTTGACATTTTTTAGAGGAGGTATGGCGTCTTGTGGACCTTTTACCTTTCTCGTCGCCTTCCATAGAGAATTATTGGTGTCTTTGGACGGAGTCAAATTTTCTAATAAGTTTGGATCCCCCTGTTTTTCTCTTCTTTTAATAGATTTTTAAGTCTTCTGGCAATTCTGTTTAAATTTTGTTTGTCAATAGGAGCGTGTGTGTTTTGCCACTTTTTCCTAAGTTTTCTTTTCTCATCGATCAGGTTTTTTGCACTTTGCGAACAGTTTATGCTTTCCTTCCATGTTGTTGGTTCAGGAGTAGAAATCCATTAAGAGTCGTATCAGTTTTTTTAGGAACCAGCTGTACAATGATCTAATTAATTAAGTATGACAAAAACACACTAAATCCCCTTATTTTCTTTCTAGTTAAATCAAATTTCGATAATTCATATTTTTCGATGTAAAACCAATCCAGAATATACACAAGAGAACGAATCATAAAAAGGAACGGTGTGGCTCAATTCTATTTCAAAGTGCGTATCATGAGTGTCAAGTATTGATCCAGAAAGTGCTACCGGTCAGCTAATCTTCGGTAATAACCGACCGAATGGCGCTCCCACTCACGCAACCCATATTACGTGACGAGCTAGTGCAGCAGCTTATTCACTTTTAAGATATGAGTGGAACCTCATATTATGAGTACAAGGGTAATGAAAATTATATTACAGAAAAAATTATTTATGTCTGTAAGAACATTAAATTATATTACATAATTATCAAAGTTTTTCAAAAAATAGAGTAAACCAAAGAATAGGAAGCGGTGGAGTGAAAATTCTTGTAAATAACAAATTAACCGCAAGTAGGTTACCCCTACAAACACATTTAGAAGCTGTAGCTATTTCTCTAGAAGGGACCACAAAAATAAATATTTGCACGATTTACTTACTCCCAGGACAACCAATTGATAAACAGGACCTTTTTAACCTCGTAAGACAAATACCTTCTCCGCGTATTTTAACAGGTGATTTTAATGCTTACAACAGTATTTGGGGTGCTACATATGACGACAAAAGAGGACTTATTATTGAAGAATTAATAGATCAGTATAACTTATCAATGTTGAATGATGGACGCCCTACAAGATTCAATATACAAACAGGCGAATCAACGCCCTTGGACTTAACGATAGCGGATAATAACTTCTCTGCATTGATGACATGGAACAGATTAGACTACACTTATAACAGTGACCATTACCCAATAATAATCACCAATAACTTGTTCAAGCCCAAAAATGGAAAGCACGCCCCTAGGTGGAAAACGAAGGAAGCAAACTGGACATTATTTGAAGATATCATAGAAAAACATGTCACAAACTGTAAAATATCCAACAGTATTGACACAGACATCGAAACCTTCTTCGGCATCATATTAAAAGCAGCCGAGGCAACCATTAAGAAAACTGCACCTATTACAAAACATAAACCAGTCCCTTGGTGGAATGAACAATGTAAGACATCGATCGAAGCTTCCAAAAAAGCCTTTAACAAATACAAAAGACATAAAACACTTAACAATAAAATAGAATTTCAAAAACTTAAAGCTAAAGCTCAGTTAGTAATAAAAACTTCAAAAAGAAATTCGTGGGCTCAATTTGTGTCCAGTATAAACAGTAGGACCCCTATGTCTGAAATGTGGAAGAATGTCAAAAAAATATCTGGAATACCGGCTTATAACAAAATCACTCAACTAACGAAAGATAATAAAATAATCACAGATGACCTAGAAATAGCAGAAGAATTTGCTAATACGTATAAAAATAGATCTAATACAAACAATTATAATAATAATTTTATCAACTTTAAACAGAACGAAGAACGCAATGTAATTATACCGTTTGTAGATGACACAGATGCTTTAAACACCAAATTTAATATAAATGAATACAAAGATGCATTAAACTCATTCAAAGAGACTAGTGAGAGTCCAGATAACATCCCAATGGTTTTTCTTAAGCATTTACCTGAGAATGCACACAATCATCTTCTTAACATATCTAATAATATTTGGACAGAACAGAAATTTCCAACAGCATGGAGAGATTCTATTATAATACCTATATTAAAACCAAAATGCCCCAAAACAGATCCTGAGTCTTATAGACCAATTGCGCTAACATGTACTGCATGCAAACTGTTATAAAAAATGGTCAACCGTCGTCTCCTCTGGACACTTGAAGATCGAAATATTATTATTCCAGAACAAAGTGGTTTCCGACAAAATAGATCAACTCTAGACAATATTGTAGACATAGAAAGCAGTGTACATGAAGCCTTCTCCCTTAATCAAAAATGTATTGGAATATTCTTCGACATTGAAAGAGCCTTTGATACAGCTTGGCGCCACCGTGTCATCAGATTACTGTACGATTTAGAAATCAAAGGACATTGCCTTGCATTTATAAAAAACTTCTTATATAAAAGATATATGCAAGTTAGAGTAAATGGTAATTTGTCGTCAAAAGTGGAATTGGAAAATGGAATTCCTCAGGGATCTGTTATAAGTCCTACGCTATTTATAATTGCCATAAATGATGTTCTACGAAATTTAAAAACTTCCGCTTATATGCTGACGATCTCGTAATATTTGGTCAAAGCAAAAACTTAAACAACCTCTCACAACTTGCACAGAGTTTCTTGTTAGATATTGACAAATGGTCAGAGGAAACTGGATTTATCTTTTTAACAACTAAAACTAAATATATAGTATTTTCTAAAAACAAAGTCAGTACACCAATCTCATTATATCTATACAACCAATCACTACAACAAAAAGATTCGCTAAAATTGCTAGGAGTTACTTTTGTCAGAAAGTTGAATTGGAAAGAATATATCAATAATCTAGCATGTAAATGTTACAGAAGATTAAATTTACTAAAAATTCTAGCACACAAGAATTGGGGTTCAGACAGGAGTACATTGCTAATTATATACAGAACTATTATACGATCACAGCTAGACCACGCGGCTATAGCATCAAAATCAATACTTAAAAAGCTCGATACTATTCATAACACAGCACTCAGAATATGCCTGGGAGCCTTTTGTACAACACCGATTGAAAGTTTACTTTGCGAAGCAAATGAATTGTCGTTAAATGATAGAAGAGCTTACCTTAGTCTAACATATGCAACAAAAATTAAGGATAATACAAAAAATCCTGTCTATAGAAATACTTTTACTGATAATCACCCAAACCTTAATACAAATCACCGTTCTAATAAACCTTTCTATAAAAGAATAAAAGACCATTTGCATCTGTTTGATATTGTCATACCTGAATGTCTTCTATACACATATGATCATAATCCACCTTGGATTTAAAACATACCATCATATAACTTTGAACTTACGTCATTTGATAAAAACTCCACTAATCCTGATCTAATTATTTCCCATTTTAGAAAAATCATTAGTCGTTATAAAAATCATACCCAGATATACACTGATAGTTCAAAATCATCCGAAGGTGTGGGAGCGTCTGTAGTAACTCCAGAGAAGGTCCTTAAATTCAAACTATCTAATGTTAGTACTATCTATACAGCTGAACTGTATGCTCTCTATCGCGCCATAGAACTAATCAATCTGACAACAAACTCCAAATATATTATCTTAACAGACTCACTTAGTGCCATACAAAGCATCCGACAACTGTATCCAAAAAACCCGCTTTTAAAAAAAATTAAAACAGTCCTTCTTCAGGCGTATATCAATCATAATGAGGTAAATTTCATCTGGATCGCATCCCATATAGGAATAAAAGGCAACGAAACTGCTGACCATAGTGCGAAAGACGCGATAGTGAGTGACGTTTCCGAGATCGTAAACACATTAGTATCAACGGATATAAAAGCTTATATAAAAAAATCAATCTTAAGTGCGTGGAAAAATAAATGGAATGTGTCGAATTCAAAATTAAAACAAGTGAAACCCAGCATAGAGGCATGGAATGTGTTACCTAAGTCAAGAAGCCAAGAAATAATAGTAACGCGCCTCAGACTCGGACATACTAGGTTAACGCATGATTACTTAATTAAAAAGTGCGAACCGCCGCGATGTGAAACGTGTAATACGACACTACGAATACTCTGAGATAGCGCGTAACGAAGCAATAACAAGATACCAGGAACACTTATAGAAGCTCTAGGTGCAGACTGTAACTTTAACAATACTCTGAATTTCTTGAAAGACATTAATAAGTACCACAATATTTAATAAACCAAATTGTATTGAAGTAATTGTACCTAATGTAATCCACTAATTTTTCGCTAATGGCCATTTGGTCGATGCGATTTTCTAAATAAAAAAAAAACATTAAATTATTTATCATAAAATATACAATAATAACATGAAAATAAATTGGGCCTGTGAGTTTTAAACTGATTTATTCTATATCTAGTTCATTTAATTTAAATATAAATTCCTTTTCTTTTTTTTTTTAATATAAAAGTTTTTCCTTTGAATACTAGTGATAAGTGAATTAAAACAACTTATCTAATCAAAAAGGAGTATTCAAAGAAGTATTCAGAGTATTTGAAGGAGAATTCCAAAAAATTTATGGTAATATATTCAGATAATGGTTAAATACACATTATTGTTTCGATTATCATCTTCTTTAACAAGATATACAGCAGCGTCAAATTACACGACAACTGGTTGTAATTAATATTATTGATAACTATTTTCAAGAAAACTAATTCCAGACAGTGCAGCGACTAGTTACTTATTAGTTTAATGAAAAACACGCTCAATTTTTTATTAAACCATTGCATTGTTGCATACATAAACTTTGTGAGGGGATAAACTGCTGATGAGCAGTTGGATTTCAACCCGGTATGGGTACTCAAGAAGCTTTTTTTTTCATGCGAATACTCTTACAACAGAACTGTAAGTATAGAAATAAATTTACGTATGTTTTGTAGATTTCAAGAAAGCCTTTGATGGAGAACCACATAAATATTTCAGTGCTTGGACTTAGCTGGTGTTGGACACGTATGCTATAGTGGAAGAGAGTCTAGAAGACATTCAAACCTTGTTCAAACTCTGCTCTGTTATGCTACTTCTCTGTCATTGCCACAATTCTGTAGTGGCATTTTTTTGTAGCATTTATATTAAAGTCCCCTTGTATATGCGATATATTGAGGTGTCCTCATATATGTTTGAAAAATCTAAGAATGTTTTTGATGTAATTTTGTTCCTATCGTACGTGTTGGAACCCAAATGTTTTCAATCCTTTCTTAGCGTCGAATAGTGATATAAATCATTTTGGAGTTGTTTATTATTTTAAAGATGTGTACTTTCTCAGCATTTTCTTTTAATGTTTTATTCGAAGTCGCCTTATAATTTTGGTACGTCGTAGAAATGAAATCTTCTGCGTTTTAATTCCTGTCAAGTGTTTGTTTATTTTCAACTTATATGAACGAATTTTTAAATTCGTCATTCATGCTTGGGGTCGCTGTAGGTGCAAGTGTAGATCAAATTCTTACTTGGTGCGCTGTATGGATCACAAGTATGGATCCGAAAATTCACCATCGAATTTGTGTTTTCCTGTTTTTGGTCCCTTTGTGTAGAAGTATGTAGCAGTGAAGCCTTAAGTAGTTAGTGTATTCTAATAGCTGGGGGATTTGTGCAGTACACTGATGAAATTTTGAAGCAATATATAGGATGTCCCACCAGTTTTGTTGTCATTTTCCTGTTTGATCCAACTCCATCTACGTCAGATCTTCGTTCCAGATTATGGAAATGGTTTCCTGTTGTTCCAGTAAGTTTGATTTTTAGAAGTTTGAGTGCAAAATTACTAGTTGAAAAATCAAGGTAACATTTAATGTTTTAAATTTTAAAGTAAAGACAGACATTTTTTTGCTAAAGTAATAATTGCTTTCATCGTTTAAAAGGATAATTTTTTTATTTGTAAAAATTTTTATATTTACCACAGCTTATACGTCAGTATCATTAGTAAGTTTTTGTAGCATCTCCTGAATTTGTAAATCAGTAGAACACATGTAGTTTTTTTGTATTTTGCGACTATTGTGGTAATATTTTGTATTTTTTTTGAGCATTCTTGTGTTCTCTAATGTTTTGTAACTGTTTGTGGTAAGACACAATAAATGTTAAATTTTGTTTTTCAACATTTTGTTTATTCCTTTTTAACTAACCCTTTTTGAGTTTTATTTGAAAAAAATATGTTTAATAATTATATCTCCAGTTACAACTAGCTGTTGTGATGGGTATAATTAGGCACCTCAAAGTGGCGCTCTATATAAATTACTAGAGGTGTTTCCTGTTTCTTTATGTTTTGTTTGTCCCAAGAGATTTGTATAAGTACCCCTTTATTTTATTTTTTTTTTGTAGTTGCCCCAATCCAACCCCCTTGTCTTTTACTTATCCACGACCCCAGCTCTCCTACCAAAACCTGAGTTACGTTCGCATATGTTTCGATTATTTTTCTTGCCCTTCTTCACCCCCAGTAATTTCTTCCCCCAATTTTCTACCCCTAATAGTAATACCCCTATGGTAGGCAAAATATTCGTTACATTTTTTATATAAATATCGTTTATCTATAAAAACTTAGATTGAAAACTCATTTATAATATAAAATCTTCTCTAGACTAAGTTATATTAAATATTTAATTAATATCCAGTGACTTTTTATGATTTCAAATTTTATTTCATTTTTTATACATTTTCGTATAGAATATTCTCAATTGATATACAGGAAATAATCTAATATTACCAAATTTTGCTTAACCATCAAAAATGTTTTAAAAATGCAGACATACAGGGTATCCGAAAACTGTTTCCTGAAGGAGCTAGAGCCCTTTGAAAATGGCGCCTTGTAATCAGTTTTTTTTGAAAACCTCCAAAATGCTTTTACTTAGAAAAACGAAAACTGGTAGGATTATTTATCCTCCAGAGTTGAATTGATTCCATCAATTGCAAATTTCCAATACCGGTCATAGGCGTCCATTTTGGGAAGGTCAAGGGTTATTTTAACGCATATCTTCTTTCTCTTTAACTTTTAGGCATTAGAGATACTAGATTATTAAATTTTCTGGTATTTTAAAAGGTACATTTACTTCAGGTCTGTAAGATACACCATTTTCTAGAAAAACGGATTTGATAATTTTTCGTTAAAAAAAAAGTTCACAAGAGAAGCAAAAAATCCAATTAAAACCTAATTTGATTTATAGGTTTTTGAAAACAAAGTATTTATTACGATGAAACAAAACTAACACAAAAGGACAAGTATCAAAGTTAGATGGTTACAAAAGATGCTCAATGTGATGACTATTAGTTTCTTTGCATAAATTTGCATTTTTATTTAGAGAACGCCAAATTCTTGTACAAATTCCAAATTTATTTCCAAATTTGTTGCAAGTATCTTGTATTCGTAGCCAGAGTTGTACACGATTTTGTATCGAAATAAAATAAACAAATCCTTTTTTGTATCTCCTAACACAATAATCGCAAGGATTTAAATTCGGCGACCATGCTGGCCAAGCAACTGGACTGCCTCTTTCAATCAAGTGGTCTTCGTCGTTATTATCAAGAAAGTTAAGTACATTCCTGTTTAATTAGGTAACCATTTCATCCAACAAATCAAGTAAAACATTTTACATGAAATGTAAGTAATCAGCACCATTTAAACGAGTTCCACAGGTCCAAGTAGATAATCGTCAACTACTCATGTCCAGATGTTTATGCTAAACCTATGCTGATGCTTTAATTCTTGAACAACGTTGAGATTGTCACCAACGTACGAATAATAATGTACATTATGAACATTAAAAATTCTATTTTTTGTAATTGTAGCTTCGTCGCAAAACAAAATTTTTTTGAAAAATCTTCATTTTGTGAATTCTAGCGAATTCTTCTCTGGAACGAAAATCTTTTTGTAGCAGTGATTATACCTTTATAAAATGAAAAGGATATTAATTATTCTGGTGTAAGATATTTCCTAGGGAAGATTTTAAAATTGTGGGATACATGGCAGATAGTCTTCGAACGCTAATTTCTGGATTTTATTTACTTCCATTAAAAAACCATCTTCATGTTTTTCTGTTACGTCATTATATCGTTATGGTTCATTATTTTTTGAGAACACTAAGTCTTCCTGTCTTAATCGTTAATGAAGGGCTGTAAATGTGGAGGGACTGGGATGCTCACGATTGGGAAAGTTTTTGGTGTAATTGTTGTATTTAAATGCCACAAAATAAAAAAATAAGTAATATACTTTGGGAACTGACAACGATGTGATAATAAAAAATGTAAGTGTTACTTCTGTTAACAGTTTAAAGCCACAAGAAGTGCAACAAATTAATTAATTTAACTTTCACGACGAGAAAACGAAAAATTTTACAATTTTTCAAATTTTTCTAGAAAACGACATATCACACCGACCTAAATCAGGAGTACCTTTTAGTACTAGAATACCTAAAGATTTAATAATCTATTATTAAGAATACCTTAAAGTTAAAAAACATAAAAGTTATGCGTTAAAATCACCGATGACCTAGCCAAAACGGACGCCTATGACCGGTACTAGAAATTCGCAATTGGTAAAGTCGATTCAACTCTGGAGGATAAATAATCCTGCTAGTTTTTGTTTATTTTTTAATAGAAGCATTCTGGAAGTATTTAAAAAAATTAATTTCAATGCGCCATCTTTAAAGGGCCGTAGCTCTATTAGGAAGCATTTTCAGACTAGGCGAATTCGGTTAAATTGTTTTAAAATTATCTGAAAAATCTCCGATCCTCGTTTGTCAGAACAGTTTCTAGACATTTCTAGACACCCTGTATAAAATTAAATGTATAACAAATAATTGTTTTTAAAAATTTATATAATATATTGCTAATACAACCCTTACAACCATAGAACATTTTATCCCATGATTTATATAGAACTATTTCCCGACTGCAGCATTACACTGCACAAATGGAGCTTTTGGTTTATCTCGAAAATTTGTCAACTGTGTGGCAGTGAAATTGGTAGTGTAGCCTCAACGGACACTCACACCCAATATTTGGGCGATCTGGGACTTGAGACGAAATTGCAAACTCAAGGACAAAGTTATACGGTAGGAAGTTATAATCAGTCGGAAATAATGGTTTATATACTGCCGCCGTAAGCAAACTTCCTGTGTATATATTACTTATCGGATAGTTAATTGTTCGTGTGTTTTAACTGTTTATAGACAATTAGAACCTTATTCATCATTATTGGTTGTAAATTAGAGAAAGGCGAAAATAAAGCAAAAACTTCTGTCCGCTTTAGCGACTAAATCAATACATTTATATTTGTTTATGAATTTAAAGAGAAATATATCAGAGGTGCGCAAAAGTTATCAAAATATTTTAATACTAATACGAAAAAACCTAAAATTTGATAAGTAGCTGGCTCAAGCCAACCTCAAAATAAACAAACAAGAGGTCATCATAAATTACGAGGAATAGGAAGAAAACGTAGGTAGAATAATTGAAGAATAAACGTCATCTTATGTATAGGATTAAAATTATCTTATTCCATATCCAGATGTTGGATGATGCAAGGTTTTTCATTTCTCTTGTTTTCAAAAGTGGTTTTGTTTAACCAAAATAAAAAACATTAAAGTTTATTACACTTTATTTTTAAAATATTTGTTACTTTTCTACTTCTTTTTTGGTTGTTTTAGTGTACATTTACACTTTCACGACGCTTTGCATTCAGCTCCGACCAGTGGGAGGCCGTAATCAATTGCCCGAAGACGATGAATACATATTTGGTGGTTGTGAAAATTCCGATTTTCACTTTGCTTCGGCTGTTATTCGAAACACACGGTCTACGGACACGAAGGCATTTTTATTGCTACCGAAAGCTTTTAGGGCTGTATATACCAGGCAGTGATAAATATCACTGCCGTAAAGTTTATTGCATTGAGGGAGACAGATTTCGGTGGTTGTAAAAGTGTTTGTAATGTTTATGAGGTTGTTGCATACCTTGTTTATTAGTAGTAGGTGTCTTTAAGAGATTTTAATGTAAGGTGGTTTGTTGTTTTTGGAGTAATAAACAAACATTAGCATATTTAATTAACACTTTGTTCAAAGTAGTGTACATGAGTAATTATGCAATAGAAATCATTAAGTTACAGGATTGGTGATGTTTGCTCGTATAGAAGGTTTTAGTTTTATTTTACGGGTAAAAAGTGATAATTTTAATTGTATATCCAAAAACGACACAACAAATATGCTGTCATTAATCCACTTTTAGATTTGTAACATATTATATAAGATAACTTTGATACATATTTATTATGGTTGCTTCTCGAGTCTCATACGTAATTCATTCTTCCAGTCTCCTTGTGGATTTGGCTACCTTTGGTGTTATCCCTACACCACGAAATTAAAAAAATAGAAAATATAATAGTTTTTACAGAATAAGAAAGAAATAAAGATTTTTTTTGCAAAAATAGTTTATTATTAACAAAAATGCTGTAATTACAAGAAATACAAGCACAGATTCTTAGCGGTAATAAGTGTTTTTATGCATACAAAGAGTTAATGAAAAGTAAGTTACTGAATCGTGAGTCTAAGCTGAGAATCTACAAAACAGTAATTAGACCAGTGGCCACATATGGATGTGAAACGTGGACCCTCTCAACCACTGATGAAAATCAACTGAGAATATTTGAGCGCAAAATACTAAGGAAGATATTTGGACCAACCCAATGCAGCGATAGTTCGTGGAGAATTAAAATGAACCACGAGCTGGATGAACTAGTGCAGAGCGCAGATATTGTCAGATTTGTAAAATCACAAAGACTAAACTGGCTTGGTCACCTAGAAAGAATGCCAGATAATCGAGCTGTAAAAGTAGTCCAGAGATGGAAGCCCCAAGGAAACAGAACAAGAGGAAGGCCCCGTAAAAGATGGATAGACGACGTAGAGAGGGATCTTAAAACCATGAACATCAGGCAGTGGCGAAGGAAAGTATCCGACAGGGCAGAATGGAAAGAACATTGTTAAGCAGGCCAAGACTCACAAAGGGTTGTAGCGCCATTAGAAGAAGAAGAAGAAGAAGCTGTAATTACAGATCTGTTGCATTGCGCATCAAAAAAACAAATTTAAGTCTTACGACATTTGACAAATCGGTTATTATTTTTGTTTAAACAAAGATGTACTTCACATTTTGAGTATTATACAGCCTTCTTCTTCTTCTTTTTCCTTCTTTTATGTAGGCTTTAAAGCATGTCTCTTTTTCGATATTAGCCTACTAAATTGGTTTAAATTATTGTACCATCTTTTTTTTGGTCTGCCAATACTTCTTCGTTCATTTGGTGACTTATCTCGTGGTATTCGTACTATCCTATCCTTTGCTATTCTACTAGTGTGTTCGTTCCACACCTGTTTCCGTTTTGTCACCCATCCATTTATGTCTTGCATATTACATGCTCTTTTTATGTTTTCGCTCTTCTCCCTATCCAACAAACTTTTCCCTGATATCCGTCTTAGTATTTTCATCTCAGTTATTTTTAGTAGTCGTCTCGTTTTGGATGTATCAGGTCTTGTCTCCGCCGTATATGTTCTATCTATCTAATTAGCCTTCTTTGGTCCATATTTGGGCATAGGCCTCCCCAATCCTTTTCCACTCTTCTCTGTCTGTCGCTATAGTTATCCACCTAGAGCCCAAGTGCTTCTTGATATCATCTGCCCATCTGGCGCCTTCCTTCGTTTTTTGTTCCATCGGTCTTCTTTTTATCTTATATTGTGTCCGGCAAATCTCCATTTCAATTTTGTAACTTCTTGTCTAACATCCCTCATTTTGTTTTCTCTCTTATCCACCCGTTTCTCTTTTTATTCATTAGTCTTATGTGCAACATTTGTCTTTCCATTGCTCTTTGGGTTTTTATGATTTTGTCCATGTTTGCTTTTGTAAATGTCCACGTTTCGGAACCATAAGTGAGAACAGGGAGTAGGCATTGATTGTATACTTTGGTCTTAAGATGCTGTGGATATCTTTTGTTTTTAAGAATGTAGCTTAGTTTGCCAAATGCCGCCCATGCCAGTCTAACTCGTCTTTTTATCTCTGTTGTTTGGTTTTCTTTGTTAAGTTTTATAGTTTGACCTAGATATATAATCCTCAACTTGTTCTATTTCATCTTGACCGACTCTCGTTGTGATGTATTTATCTGTATTTGTTATGATTTTGGTCTTACTGTAATTCATATTAAGGCCTATCTTTCCAGCTTCTACGTCCAGTTCTTTCATCATTTCAAATAATCCATCTTTTTTATCGGTTATCAATGTGATGTCATCAGCGTATCTTAGATGGTTCAAGCGTTGTCCACAAATTTTTATACCTTTTTCTTCCCATTCTAATCTTTTAAAAATATCTTCCAGAGCCTGATTGGAAAGTTTCATTGATATTGTGTCACCCTGTCTCACGCTTCTATTTATTTGTATTGATTTTGTTCCTTCGTATACTTTAATTGTTGTTTTGGCTTCCTTATATATATTGACTATTAGTTCCGTATATCTTTGGTCAATTCTGCTGTTAATCAAAGAACTTTTCACTGCCCAATGTTCGACACTGTGGAAAGCCTTTTCGAAATCTATGAACGCTATATATAGAGGAACGTGGTATTCATTTGCTCGTTCTATAATGTATTTTCATACTTAGTAAATAGTTCTATAACTCTGAGATAGCGCGTATGGAGGAGTATCACCGAACCGCAAGCCCTTATCTCTTGCCGTACTGCTCCACCATAGGCCGATCAGACACCAGCATATTCTAGTCTAAGTCGAAGATTCATTTTAGACTTTTAAACTACTGCGTTAGCCTTTTATATTTTTCTGTATACCTAGTGAGAGCTCGAACCCACATCTACTTAACCATTCGACAGTGAAGCGAATGAGAATCGGCCTCTTGACCCGATTGGCTATCTGACCGACGATGTTGTCATACATTTGGTTTTTCCTGCTGATATTATAATATTGTATTTCTTGGCTGTTGTATTGAAGATGTTTGTTAATCTTTGGAGCTCGTCTTCTATCTCGGCGATTAATGAGGCGTCGTCTGCATAACATAATATTTGGATTTCTTTGTTGCCCATTCATATAAATAGCCAACATATAAAATTCCATTTATTCATCTCCAATTCATCATCTTGGAGAACTGGGAAACCACAATATATATGGTCGTTATAGACGAAATGGTAAAGATTAAAGATAAAAGATAACGATTCAACTTGCGTGATTAGTATTAAAAGGTGACTGACTGTAGAATAAAATCATCTTAAACCAGATCTACCGAAGGCGCTTAACAAATTATGCCGAATGTACTTTCTCGTCAGTAAATTCCAAATAATGGCGAATGCGCCAAGTTTACAACAATTTTAAAGGTTAAAAAATATTTCTGTGGGTTGGTTTTGACAGAAAATATTACGAGTTTCGCGATCATTAAATTTAAAATTTGCAATAATTATTGGTATAAAGTAGAAATTGTTTTAAATATATTTTTTCTAAAACAAAAATTTCTAAAAACAAGAACTAGAGATAGGTAGTACAAAAAAATATACGGTTAAAATATAGTAATTCTTGTTTAAAGATTGGAAACGTGTCGTACTTTGTACACAAGTCCATTTTCTACTATTCATATTTGTTTTTTGTAGTAATATTTATAAAGAGCTTTCATTCAAGACATGCAAATCTTCTTTTTCTTTTTCTTCCTCCTCTTTATAAGCAATTCTGCTTGTTCACTGGAAGGTTGTCCTTGCTCCATCTTTTGAGCGGCCCTCCGATACTTTTTCTGCCGACTCTGAGATAGCGCG
>NW_027312615.1:0-27688 GCF_040954645.1 Diabrotica undecimpunctata | reverse complement strand
ACGCGCTATCTCAGAGTCTAGATGTCTCTAGTAGCATATTCTGGTAATTATTTTTTCTATAATTGCCAGAGTAGTCGGTGCGTTTTGGTTTAGTTTGAGTTTTCTTACAAGCTCTCTCTGATGACGGGAAGACCCAGAAACACGTGTCAGGGAGTGGTAAGAAGCTCAAATTAAATCGAAACGCAACCATTTTCGTATATTTATCGTCCTTACTCGACGCAATGAGTACAAGAAAGATGGTAATTTATATGGGTAAATTGTTGATGCATAGTGGAATATAAATATTCCCAGCATCGCTCTTAATGGCTTGATTAAGCGTGAGTATACAATTTACTTTAATTGCTATCGACACATTTAACTTCATCTTTCA
Organism: Diabrotica undecimpunctata; assembly: GCF_040954645.1. Classification (NCBI taxonomy): domain Eukaryota; kingdom Metazoa; phylum Arthropoda; class Insecta; order Coleoptera; family Chrysomelidae; genus Diabrotica; species Diabrotica undecimpunctata. The sequence continues at coordinate 27,318 of NW_027312615.1, read as the reverse complement.
TCACTAGATGTCTCTAGTAGCATATTCTGGTAATTATTTTTTCTATAATTGCCAGAGTAGTCGGTGCGTTTTGGTTTAGTTTGAGTTTTCTTACAAGCTCTCTCTGATGACGGGAAGACCCAGAAACACGTGTCAGGGAGTGGTAAGAAGCTCAAATTAAATCGAAACGCAACCATTTTCGTACATATATGAGGACCCTAGAAGTAAATTTTGAGTAAACGCTGTTCAAAATTGAGCCTTCACTGTTGTTACCATGAATATTTAGTACTAGTTTTTCTTCTTCGGTTTATTAACTGTAGGTTAATATTATAAGTAGGTATAATAATAACATTGTTATTATTATTTGTAACAAAAACTCATAATTTGATTGTCTTTACTCATTTTGGAGCTATTTTAAGGTTGCTAAGTAGCACTTGTACCCATTTACTTCTAAAAACTGCAACATAAAGGTAAAAATGTAAATAAATCATAAAATTTTTGTACAGATTCGTCAATATCAGTGTTGTAATGTTCATCCAAATCGTCATTTTTGACTTCTGTTTCTTCTGGATTTGCTAGTTCTCCAGCTTGTTGACATGTCGCACATTTGTGAAGAACTCATGGTAAATTGTAGGTACGTAGTTGAGTAACTGTTGAAGATTTGAATATTCAGCTTGCTCAAATGAGAGGCCTTATGTCAATCGGTACTGATAAGAGATCTGGCAGAAGAACAGATTTATTACCAGTTCGAGTGGGTCTTATAGATAGCTCACTAAACTCTTCTATGTTACCTCCAGTTTCACCCCGTTTTCTTGTAAAACAGTGTGAAGGATTTGTCCTTCTGAAAATGTAACCATTGCATACTTTGTAGTTCGTTTACGCTTTGCTTGAGGTATGTGGCAAGTGTTTGGAAGTCTAAAAAATCGTCATTTTTATCTGTACTGTAAAGAACTTTCTACTTGTAGAAAGTGACCAGCTTCATCCAATATTGAGGTACATACAGGTCTTTTTTTTAACTATATCAAACCAATAAAGAACATCAATTTAGACAAAAAAGACATTGAGTTTATTAAGGCTACATACTGGAACCAGAAAGCAGTAGTAAAGGTGAACGATATAGAAACAAATAATATACCGATTGCGAGAGGGGTTAGGCAAAGATGCGTCTTGTCTCCGACGCTTTTCAACGTGTACTCACAGGTCATATTCAGAAAAGCCTTATGGGAAAGAAAAGAGGGAATAAGAATTGATGGAGAAATCATAAACACCATGAGATTTGCAGATGACACGGTAATTATGGCTGAGAGTATAGAAGAACTACAAACTTTACTAGATGCAATAAATAGTAAATGCATTCAAATGGGACTTGACATCAACACAGATAAGACCAAATTTATGATAGTATCAAGGAGTCCAATAAATAATGAACAACTAACTCTTGGTGGACAGCAAATAGGGAGAGTGAGCAAATATAAATATCTGGGAGCTTACATCAACACAGAATTAGATCCAGACCAAGAGATCCGGGTACGAATAGAAATGGCAAGGGCAGCGTTCTTAAAATTCAAGCAATTGTTCTGTGACAAGAATCTGAATACTGCGCTGAGACTAAGGTTTGTTGAATGTTACGTCTGGTCGCAACTATTGTACGGGGTAGTAACATGGGCACTAAAAGCGCAAATAGTTAAGAAGATTGAAGCCGTTGAACTTTGGATATACCGGAGAATGTTGAGAATTCCATGGACTGGCAGGGTAACCAATGAGAAAGTGCTGAGAAAGATGGGTCGAGACAAAAAATTGTTGAGAACGATAAAAGTACGCAAGACTGCATACCTTGGACACATACTGAGAAATAATAAATATAGTCTTCTGCAGGTCATCATGCAGGGTACAGTCGATGGCAAAAAGGGAATAGGTAGAAAGAGGAAGTCATGGCTGCGAAATATTCGAGACTGGACAAACATGACTGTAGACGAATTATTCCACGTTGCAAAAGACAGAGAAGCTTTTAAAAATGTGGTCGCCAACCTCCGTTAATGAAGACGGCATAGGAAGAAGAAGAAGATATCAAACCAGTTTTGGTTACACTCATATTTTATTTAGTTCAAAGTTAGGGATTGTTGAGCTGGATCCTCTTGAGTTAAAAACGTAGGACGCGTCTCACCTTTAACGTTTTAACGCTGGGCCTGAACTAAGAGACGGGATATCACGGTTTGCAATATAGCGCCTGTTTTGCTCAGGGTACTGAACACGACGTCAGATATTTTAAATGTCTTGGTTGTTCTCAATATGTTGGAAATAGCATTCATTTAAAGTTAAAGTTAAAGCCAGTATTGAATGGGTAGCAGTGGAATTCAGTGGAGTCCAGTCCATTAGAAAAAGCTAGATTATTAGCTTTTGGGCGGCAAATGCCGAGAAAGCGGTAACCTAATAGGTTTTGGTTTACTCTATTATTTGTGTCAATGTTTAAACACGTAGGTTCCAGGATTGGCGTCTGAAACGACCTTTTGTACTACATCAGCTAACACACCTACACAAGGAATTTCCTTATTGAGGTTCTGCAGATGGTCATCGACATTTTTACCTGGATAGGCGAGGGTGCCACCGTAGTACGGATGGGGGGAGGCTTCTATATATTTAAGGAGACAAGATGATATTTTCTGGCATCCACGTGAAGCCTGACCTTCGTGCCACATAAAGAAATGGGTCGTTTCAGTCAGTAGGTTACGGACTCCTTAGTTATACGTCCATATTTGCCTTAAATAATATGCAAAGTTGACACATTAGAACATTAGAAGTTGGCATAGTTTTTTGCAAGTCGAAGATGATCCCAACATTTTTAGCATCCTTTAAGTCAACACACTCATATTTTGCTCTTTTTATGACTTCCGCCTTACGCAAGTGTAAGTCTTTTTCTCTCTGAGCTAAAGCTTTTTCTTCTGCCAAACCGTGATTTATTTTCCGAAATTTGTCACAGGTATCTGTACTTGGCCTTTTGACACTAAGGTTAAACTAAGTATTAAAAATCTGTTCTGCCTGTTTCTCCTTCTTACAGAAATCGCAATAAAGTTTCACCGTTATTTTCAAATTGACACTCGTGAGGAAGATACCTCCTATTCGGACTCTTATTTCTAGTGCAGTGGCTTGTATACCTAGAGAATTTATTAATATGCTCTTTTATGATTTCAATTACCCTTTCAGAAATTTTGTTCAGGGGTGATTTCTTTCGTCTTTTGTGTATGCATGCCACACCTGAGGGGACTTTTTTTTAACTTACGTTCAGTTTTTGGGTTACGTACATCCATTTCCTTTAAAGGTTATAAAAACGAACTCTTCTTAAAAACACTGTAGTTTAGAATAACGTAAAACATTGCAGTTTAGAAAAAAGTATTACTATAACAACAAATTAATATTGCTTTAGAGGAGCTATAATATTACTACGCATCCAAAATGGTAACAAACACAACTAACAGTCTGACAATCTGACAAAGTGGAACACGGGTACAAGTGCACTTGTACCTCTTCTCTTCTAAGCCCTACTCGTAGTTGGCTTGCAAGGTCAGTAGATGTTAAGTAGGTTGTCTCGTAACTATGGCAGAATGCTTACGTCACTCATACGACAAAGTCAAATTTGACAGTTGATGGACAGTTGTCTGCACGTCTGAGTTTAAGTTCACTTTTGTTGTTGTCTCTATAGTATCATTAGTTCGTTTATTTGTTTAGTTATTGTTTAGTTTTTATTTTTAAGTATAGGTATAAGGACAATGTTATTTATAGAGACTTATTATTTAGTTATTTGTGTACATAAACACGTGAAGTGTGTTTTCGTAGCCGTGATATCAAGGTTTGTCTCACAATTATATGTTGTTTTGTACGTTATAATATTGATTTATTTTTTAGATGAGATAAGTATATATAGCCTGAAGATTTGTGCTATAGTATCATTAGTTCGTTTATTTGTTTAGTTATTGTATAGTTTTTATTTTTAAGTATAGGTATAAGGACAATGTTATTTATAGAGACTTATTATTTAGTTATTTGTGTACATAAACACTTGTGAAGTGTGTTTTCGTAGCCGTGATATCAAGGTTTGTCTCACAATTATATGTTGTTTTGTACGTTATAATATTGATTTATTTTTTAGATGAGATAAGTATATATAGCCTGAAGATTTGTGCTTGAAGGACTAATCATTTTTTGTATTTTAATCTAATAATAAATTATTTATATTACCTATTTGTTTTTTTTTGCCTACCACTAGATATGATAAGAATGCTGCAAATTCCAGGAAAAACATAATAAGTAAGTTCCTACATATTTAGTATTTTTGCTTTTGAACTTTTTCTACCGTTTTTTTTGGGTTTTTGTCCGAAATAAACTGTTATCTCCATTTAAAACACACAATATAATCAATTCTATTTTTTGTCATCAGACTATTGATTTAAAAAAAATGATATAATTACTAATATGAGAACCACTTAACATCCCTATACCCAAGAAAATCCCAAAATATATTGCAAAACCTAAGTTTTTGAACCTTTTATTAGCATTGAAGCTTATGGCAATTTTAAAAGTGTCGTATGGGTGACGTACTCCCGCCTTTAAAAAGCGAGCATTTGATTGGTCTATAGTTACGAGACAACCTACTTAACATCTACTAACCTTAGTTGGCTTGGGGGTTAAGTAACTTGCCGCTTAGATTACTTATTGCTTAGATTTCTTTATCTCCAAATAGAATGAAAGATTTACAGTTTGGCGATGCATTTATCTCAACATTAACAAAAATGTCACTTACACCCCTTTACTTCTAAAAGTGTCTTTTAGGGTCCTCATATACTATTTTACATCAAATGCTTTTACCTTATGTAAGTTTTTTTATATGTCTATTTTTATAATATTATTTATATCTTAAATATCTTAAAATTATTTAATAAATAATTTTTAAATTTTTTGCCTAACTAATGTAAATTAATCTTCACTTTGAGTTCTTTCTAGACAAAGGAATTCTTTATTAACCGAGAAGTGAATCTCGACTGTAAAATGTGTTTACTCAAATATAATAAACCGAACAAGAAAATATATTTTTCTGTTATGTATTTTTGATGTATCTTGTTTTTTAGAAAAAGATTTGCAATTACGAGTATTTCGCTATCTACAAAAGAAAACAGATAGCGCCAAAGGGCAATTCTATAACAGATTTAATTAAAACCAGAAACTCAGTTATAGTTTCTTTTTAATAAACAGATGTGTTTGCATTGTAAACTGCTACCGATTTATTGGCTTTTACTGCTGATAGGAACTAATAGTCAAAAGTATATATAAAGATACCCGTTGTTTGCAAAAAGTTGATTAATCTACTAAAGGGTTTGATAAATAATTAAACAATTTTTACCAAAACGTATTGTTGTGAATTCTTTTCTTTCCAAAATATAACAACATAATTTGAAGATAGTCGAAGATTTTGTCTCTTTTGCATTCCCCGCGTTTTTTATTTAAAAGTTATTTTTGGTTGTGCAATTATTTACCAAATATTCCATGGTATAGATTTTAGATCTGATTTAAACTGACTGTAATTTAATAAATTATTAAATAAATTTATTTGTATTAGCTTTAACATCACAACCAAACTTTAAAACAACCATTTTATGATCCTTATTTCTGGGATATGTTTTACTTTAATAGACAAAATTTTATCTACAGTAGAAGTGATTACATAACTAAGCAGAGTTGATGTGAACTGGGTGATTCTAGTTGCTTGATGTACCATCTGCTTTAGTCCAAGACCATCTAATACATCTGTAATGAATTGCGTGGAATATTTATTGGTATTTAACAGATCAACACTAGAGTGGGACAAAGAGAGTAAATGATCTACACTTGGCAGTACTGATGATAAAATTGTTTCCAAAACTCATTCGATTTGATTCTTCGTTTACTAAAAGAGAGAGTAGAGAGAGAGAAATTTTAACTTACTTGTTTTTTTATATTGGTATTTTTACTCTCTCTTTTAGTAAACTGATGATGGAATGATTTAATTCCGAAAAGATCTTCTTTAAAATAAAAAATTTTAAGCTTTTAATAAGCATTTTTTATACCTTAATACACACGAACACCACGTCCTTTTACTCCTAGTTATTTCCATGGATTTCATAGGGAACTGCAAAAAACTAGTGTTGACAACAAAGACTACCCAGCCATCGATAGTGACAATCATTCTTGATTTGCTTAAAAATGATGCTTTCATCATTATTATTATTTCGTTCTGTCACATTAATTCAATAAAAGAAAGTATCCTGTACTGCGTATGTAGTGTATTAATAAAATTTTGAAATGTTTTGTTTTTTAATAAATGATTGTCCTATCAGACGCTTGTTATATTATTATACCTGCTATAAAATCAACATAAAGAAACAATCGCTATATTTACGCGGGTTTCGGATTGAAAATTTTATTGTAAGTACCCAGTTTTAATTACCTGCTCTTTGGGGAAATATCAACTGGTCAAATGAAATGAAAAATAATCCCTAACTTTTTTTAATTAAATAATAATGGAAAATCTTTTATATAATTGACAGTATAATAAGGAGAATTACTTTATTAATGGAGTCTAATGTGGCTAATATAAACCTAATAATAATTTTATATTACACTTCACACAGAAAATATGGTTTATGTATATTTCTTCCATGGAGAGAATTACTAATGAAAAATAAAAAAATTTAACTTGCCAACAAAAATGAAAATCAGTCATTATCATCAAAAATATCATATTCGTCATCATTATCACTGTCATCACCATTAATTGTTATTATGATTAGATTTATTTCGTTTATTTTATTTTCACGAGTCCACCAATCTTCTATTAGTTTCTCGCACTTGAATATACAGTTGCACCACACTTCTGAAGTTACAACTGAAAGTGCCTTTCGCCAAGTTTCCCGAACTGCGTCGTCGCTATAACCGTTAGGCCCAATATGGTGTTCATAATATTGTTTTGCTATTCCTCATATATATATATATATATATATATATATATATATATATATATATATATATATATATATATATATATATATATATATATATATATATATATTCGATGGGATTAAACTGGCAATGATACGGTGGCAGACGTAAAACTTGATGACCGTAACTTTCAATAATCTGATTTACAACAAAGGTTTTTGGTTTTGCGTGGATATTTGCCAAGCGTAATAATTCTGATTTTAAAATATGTTGTGTAAATGGTATATGTTCCTTTGTCAACCATTCTTTAATTTTATTAACAGTCCAAGAATTAGTTGGACTTTTGTTTAATACTTCAGAATGGTAAGGTGCATTGTCTAAAATAATTACGCTGGGCTTACTTAAACCTGGGAGAAGTTTTTCATGTAACCATTTCACAAACATTTCTGTGTTCATATTATCGTGATAGTCACTTGATTTTGATTTAGATGAAAATATTAAATCAGCACCTTCTATAAAACCCGATTTCCCTCCTGCATGTAAAATTATCGCTTCCCTTCTCCATCAGTATGTTTGATAGACTTTACGTTATCATCTTGCCATATTCTCTTGGTTGCACTCCTAGAAAATATCCATGTTTCGTCTAAATATATAAAATTTGCCCTTTCTTCTTTTAATTTAGAATATTTTCTTAGAAAGTTAATTCTTTTATGCACAACAGAACTTCTTTCACTAAGGGCTTTTCTGTTATCTTCCGTTTGAAATTTGAAACCCAAATTATGTATCACTTGCCATAGACTTGTTCTGCCAATTTCGTCAAATTTTCTATCTTTTAATTCCGAGAGAATTGTATTTAAGGTCACATGTTCCTTGTTGGCTCGCATTCGATAAATTGTATCACGAATTTCAAATTTTTTTCCATCTGGAATATCTTTCGTTTTCAATGATAGGCGAGTTTTTCGGTGATCTTCTTTCGGCCGTTCATTATTGCGATTTTGTAATACTTCCCTTAGTTTGGTTTCACTAATTCCTAGAGCATCACATACGCGTTGTTGAACAGACATTACCGATTTTAAAGGACCGCCATTTTCTTTTTCATCCATAAAATACTTATGTACACTACATATTAGACTATCTACATCTAACACACGTCTAGGCATTTTTAAATATTTCCACCAAATATACAATGTCAACACTGGCAAAGAATCAATTCAACTGCAATATAGTAACAAATTTATACCTACCCTAATGTTATTTTAATGTATTTTAAAATATGACCATTAATGCAGTTTTTACCTAATTTTCTGGGAAGTCGTTTACTGCAACTGGTTATCAATGAGTCATTAGCATAATTTTGTTAATCCGAACCCCGCGTAAATATAGCGAACAGACTATAGTATCCTTTACCTCCGGGGAGTTTTAAAACTGCTAAATACTACAGACAAAATGGGTGAATAGAGTGACAAATCTGGAAAAGATACGTCAAAAAAGAAAAAAACTAAAAGTTATATTAAAAGAAGAAGAAATCCGAACCACTTTAAAACATTCTGAAAGCAAAATTATAGAAATAAGTATGACTGTACCAAAAATCAGCTCTAAAGATTAAAAATAAATTAGGTGGAAATAACCCAAATATTATTCTTTCTGCGAATTAATTATGTTTGTGACTAGTTATCTCTAATTTGCTTGGAATAATATAAGTGTGTGAGTGTAAAAACAAGGAGTTTTACTTTTTAGTCCAATCCTGCAAAACATGCTTCCACAATCGAAAGATGATAAGTAGTCGTTTTAAACAAAGTTTCTTGAAAATTTATTTAATTTCCATCTTTTTCGGTGAAAAATTCGACAGAGGGAATAAAACGTTTGTTATGTAAGGATTTATTAGGCATTATATTGGATCTAAGGAAATTTAAAAAGTAAAGTTAAGATCAATAACTTATTCATGGGTATGGGAAAGTCGTGACGAACAACGCGGATATAGAAAGAAATGATGTGAAAGACCATTATTTTGATTTAGGTTCCGATCTGGAAAGGTATTCGCGCTGTGCTTGCGTTGATGTCATTTAAAAGTTTGATTTTATGCTTGACTTATTCGAATTTTCTGTATAATAAACATATCAGAAGAGGGGTCGTTTTTGGTAAAATAATGAGCAACGTAAGAGGGTTCATCTAAGCCTTTACTGATGATATATAAAAAATATTTTATACCTTACGCTAACTAGTAGGCTCAAAATCTTTAAATTAAAAAACAAAATTGTTAACAATAAATTTTTAACATCTAACCAAAAATATATTAAACCTTGAGAAAAACTTTACGTAGAAAAATAAAATGTAAAAGCAAATTTTGAATAATTTTTCCCAGTAGACTTTATACAGTGATGAGTGTCTTACCACCCGGCCTTTTTACGAAAGAAATAGAAAACACAGTTACCTTGTGAAATAAAAAGAGACGAAATTCGTAGAGGTGGGATATAATTACATAATAATACATTACATTACATTACCACTATCGATAGTCTCACACCTTTAGACGTTAGCTTCGAGCTAAATCACCTCGGTCATAAATATTATGTGTAATGTCGTATGTGTGACATATTTCCATTTTTAATTTGGCATAAAGTAAAAACTGATTGACCACAATAAAGCAAAAATGTGAATAAAATAATTTAACCCTTAACTATTCGCTACATGGTCAAAAAGACCGCACGTATTAAAAATTGCTAATATTTTGGAAAACAATTACATTTGGCAACCACGGCCTTCAGTAGCTTACTCATTCGATACAAGGAGCCTTAGTACAAAATCGGAGTAGCGGGAGGTTTGTTGATTAGGAGTTACAGCGCAAAGGTCATAATTTGCGCGCACGTCTAGTCAGCTAAAAAGTTTTTATAAATCGTTTTATTGTGTTTCTTATGACCTTAAGGTATGTATAAACGCTGGTTTTTTTAAATAATATACCATTATACTTTTGTCTTTCTTTTACTATGTAATCAGTTATCAAATTTTAAATTACTTTGCAGCAAATTACACTCTGAGATAGCGCGTATTTTCTTTGTTCTATTATTGAGAATCAAATATTATTTTTTTTTTGAAATTTTAAGCTACAGCAAACTTTTATATATAACTTGTTTGGCCTTATTTTTAGAATGGACTATGAGAAGGAACAAAGGAGACTTCACGCCCCCATGAAAGAAGAACCGCTTAATATAAAATATGACGACGATGATGACGAGAATGAAGTAAATCCGGAAGTTATTGATGAGAGGTGGGAAGATTCGGAAGCGAACAAGAACAGGATTTAGAGGAAATAGGAGAAGTTTTACTGAATAATGTACAAGAAGAAAGTGTTTTTAGGGGAAAAGACGGTACAGTGTGGAGAATGCATCAAAGAAAAAACAAAAGGGTAGGTATGAGCAAGCCTTATTTAGTAAAACAATCACCTGGGCCTAATAGATTTACGAAAACGTTGAAAGACATTTATGAAATATGGAGTTATTTCATTGATGAGGACGTGATTTACATAATTGTAAAATCCACTAATAAATATATTGAAAGTATAGCAGGCAATTACTCTAGGAAGAGGGATGCAAAGCTTACAAACCCATCTGAAATTCGCGCTGTTTATATTTGGCAGGGACATATAAAGCCCATCTGAATACCTGAATACAGAAGATATCTTGCAAACTAATGGCGAAGGTATCGAAATATTTAGACTAGTTATGTCCTTGTCCCGATTTCGGTTTCTTCTGAGATACATTAGATTTGATGATAAGGTCGATCGTGAAGAACGTAGGAGACTGGGTAAGATGGCCCCCATCCGAGTATTTTTTGACAAACTCTGAGATAGCGCGTAATCGGGGTATAACTCTTCGCAAAATTTAACATGCGATGAAATTCTTCCTGGATTTTTAGGGAATGCCCTTGGATACAATATATTCCAAGCAAACCCTCAAAGTATGGGCTCCAAATTTTTAGTTTATGTGATGCTTAAACGTTATACTTATACAATAAATATGGAGGTTTATGTGGGTCGTCAACCAGATGGCCCATTTACTGTAGACAATTCCTCGAAAGAAGTTGTAAAAAGAATGTGGACGCCAATAAAGAATTCTGGAGGCAACATTACTCTAGATAATTGGTTCATTAGCATTCCTCTAATAGATGTTTTAAAAAAGAATTTAAATTGACTGTGTGGGGACCATTAGAAAGAACATAAGGGAACTGCCCCCTGAATTACTTCAAGGATCTCGTCCTCTAAAATCAAGTATGTTCGCGTTTAGCAATACATATGTACCTTAGTGTCGTATATTCCCAAAAAAACAGAAAGTTGTATTGCTTGTTTCAAGTCTACATGATGACGACGCTATAGATAGAGTAACATTTGAACAATATAAACAAGAAATTCTGACGTTTTATAACAAAACAAAAGGCGGGGTTGACGTCGTTGATCAGCTATGCTCCTCTTATGATGTTTCGCGAAAAACAAGACGTTGGCCCATGGTAATTTTTAACACCATACTAAATATCGCAGGCATTAATTCGCTAGTGATTCATGCAAGTAACAACCTTGCTGATAATAAAATGCTTAGAAGAAAATTTTTGAAGCATTTAGCATTTTCTCTTATGGATGAACATCTACGGGTTCGAGCAACAGTAGACAATTTAAATAGAGATTTGAAGTTACGTATTAAGGCCATAATATGTAATATTCCTAACACAGACGGCACTCCAACGAATGAAGGAGTACATGGTAGATGCTACTTTTGCGACCGTAAAAAGAACCGGAAAACGACTGTTTCCTGCTGTTAATGTAAAAAGTTTTTATGCAGAGAACATACACGTGTAGTATGCGAAGAGTGCCAAACTGAACTTATTCGGATCAACTAAAAGTTTCCTTTTTTTTATTGGAGTAGAAAATAGTTTTTTTTAATGTTCTGTCCAGTGTTTTTAACATTAGTTTACTTTTTATATTATTTTTGTAATGTGTACTCTACTTATTAAACCTTAATAAAATCGTGTTTTACTTAAACTGGTTTCAAATACTTTTATTAACACAAACTAAGAAGTAAAAGACCAAACGGTCGTGTTGACCCGCGCGACTACTAATTTTCAAAAATTCCTAGCGACTACTGAAGGGTTAATTACTAGTGATCATTTAATCTAAATTTTTAAATTATTAACTAAGAATAATTTCTACTATGATTTCAGGAGTTTTTACACTCTTATAATAATTATCAATTCTTCGTGGCTTAGTGGTAAGAATTCGACACTGCGACACAGACCGTCGCAGACGATTAGAGTTCAAAACTCACATTGTGGTTTTCTTTTTTTTTATAATTTGAAATTATGCAGAGATAGTTTTGCTTTGAATCACTAAAGATTTATGTTACTCGTTACTAGTATTAGAAGTGTTTAAAGTTAAACATAAATATCTTATTGAAAAAAAAGTATCGTCGTACTTTCGAAAATAAAGTAAACATTCTTCAAAATTAAAAGTACGTTTAAAGAATGTTTAAATAAGTAAAAATTCTACAAAAATAAACTGTACAGAGGACAGAGAACTGTAAATCTACCTGTACAGAAAAATTAATATTAACACTAAGAATGTAGTGATGGATTTGATATTAAACAGTCTTCACCGGATTATTTTGCATTCACAACTGAAGACTGTAAAACTGGAATTGAATTTGAATTATTTTATATTTCTATTTTATACATTGGAATAAGAATAAATTTTAAATAATGAGTTTTTCGAAAACTTGTTACCTAATATGTATCATATTTTCTATTATTTTTGATTGAGTAAAACAAAAATTTTACCCTTGGTGTGAATTGAACCCCAATCTTCTTGTCAATAAACCACGTATCTAACTATTACACCAAATCCACATACAATAATTGTTTTCGGACGGAACATACCTACCTTTAGTTTAATCAAATATTTCAGTTAAGTTATTTTTATTATTAAATAAACTTAAAGATTTATAATTTAAAGTCGCTACTAATTAATGTTTTTTACTATAATATATATCAATTTATTGAATCATTTATTCTAACACCAAAAATATTAAATAAAACATTTTCGAGGTCATCCGTATAATTATGACTGAAATCAAATAGCCACGTCTAATGGCTAGCTTTATCTCGTACTATCTCACAACTTAATCTGTCTCTATCCTTTCCGCTATTTTGCCGGGTGGTAAGACACTCATTACTGTATAGTAAAGTCGGGGATTATGAAATATATCTATTAGTATGGAATACCATATTTTTGTCAAAACTACTAATGACATCTATGCTCAGTTCCTGTTAATGTCATATTAATTAGTTTAAAGTTAACTCACAAGGGTGTTTAGTTACACTAGGTCCACATGACCTAACCCTCGGTTAGGCACGTGGCCTACAATCCTAGACCACCTCTCTTTTTAAACACTGTATAGCTCTCTCATTTCCTCTTACATGCGCGTGCATCACAGTAGCTGTTGCTAACGGGCATCTCATATTAATTTATGGTTTTTCCCATAGGGATAAGCGGCAAATATGTAGGAGCGCTGTCATCTGCTGCAGAGCTAGGGTCACTGATTACTTGTGTTTTATGTATGAGCGCAAGTGGAAATTATGTACCCCCTTTGCTTTTATCCTTGGCAAGAATGTCAGCAAATTATTACAGTAGAAAGTATTTTTCCTACTTTAATAATTTAATAAGTCCACCTGAAAGTATTTTTTTCCTTTCATTCACCAAGGTGGATACAAACCGACATTTTCACGCAATGGTTTAATCACTTCATCGATTATGTAAAACCAAGTGCCGAAAACTCCCTACTTTTGATTTTGGATGGGCATCACTTGCACACGGGAAACTAGATATAATTAATCGCTGCTAAGGAAAACCACGTAACTTTGGTATGTTTACCGCATCATACTACACAAGATGAAATCACTCGACAAGTCCGTAATAGTGTCTTTAAAAATTTGCTACAATAAAGAAATTCGTAAATTTTTAAGGAAAATAATTGCCCAATATCTCATTTTGCTTCGCTGATCTTCTTGGTAAAGCTTACTCGGAGATCCAAACTGGCGAAATGGCACTCAATGGATTTCAACAAAGAGGTATTTTTTCCACTAAACAAAGATATTTTTTCCAAAGAGGATTTTCCAGTGAAAGCACATAAGAATAAAGAAGCACCCGTTGGACATAAAAACCAGATAAATCCGCCTCCTGACCAGAAAGGATGCCAATAAAGGGGTAAGTGGACAATCAGTTTTACCATAACAAATACTTCCCATTCCTGTGTTTAAAAAATTATCAAAAATAAGAGGCCGAAAATCGGGAACAGCAAGCAACTTTCACTACAACTTCAAACAAAAATGAACTCAAAGAGGTCAAACGTATCGAAAATTGAAGAAAATAAAATTAAAAGAAAAGTTGAGTTTGACACAAAAAAAAGCCAACTGACGATGCAAAACATGGTAGCAGCAAAATGAAAGATTGGCATAAAGTTGAAGTTGTGTTAGAAAGAAAGCGAGAAAGGAGCAGGTAGAAGACGACACATCTCCAGATGATTTGAATGAAAGTATCCCACCCTAGATGACTCGACTAATGAGAAGAATTTCCGAATATGGACAGTAAGTAACCCAAAAGTTGATACAGGTCTTTTTCTGTTCAGTACGTTTAAGTACTGATTTAAGGGAAGACATTTGGATACAGTCCCTAAGATGTGAGCTCTGTATACACGAGTTATTGTAGTATTTATATTTTTTGTAGTTTTTGTTGTTAAAAGAATATTCATAGTATTCCATATAACCTCATATATATGTATTTCATATTACTAGACCATAATATTTTCGGTAAACAAAAATGTATTTTTTTTTTTATTTTCAATAACGCAAAACATATTTTTATGTATGTATTTTTTTAGGTTTTAATTTATTTTTTTAGTATTATATAGGTAATTAAAATTTTTCTGTAAACTTTACACATTTTCGGCTAAGTGGAGCTATATTCAAGGTCTTGATTTTAAATTTTCTTTCATTCCGTCGTTACTTTTTTTTTCTTTATTATCTATTTCTACATCTATTCAATCTCATTCAAACATTTTCATGTCATCATTTAATAAAAATTGGTGAACATAGATATGTAGCTTGATAGCAAAGTTTTACATTTATATTTTAATTAACATTAATTTTATTCTTTTTAAACTCTATATAATTAAAAGATCTATTACCTAAAGAACTTGTTTGTTAAATAAAAATTTTTAACTGCCGCACCTCTATTGTAGAACGCTGCAAAGCACTCATTTTGTATGCTAAAGTACACCATTGTTTAGCATCTGCATTCAGGTTGTTATGCAACAGGAAATTAAAATTTAGCATGGGAGCGTTCTAAATTAAGGGATCATATTGTTGTTTACGTTTTAAATCAACATTTGCTTTTTAAAAATGTAAACTCGATTAAGGCTCTATTTGGTATGCTTATGGTTTAATTTACACAAATTTTAATGCTTTTATGAAGTTACTAGTGAAATTATGAGAGACAAAAAATTCGTATTTGTAAAATAGTCAAAAAGAGTGAAGTTTACGCTATATTAGTGCATTAGATGTGAATGATATTGTTTAGTTTAATACTAACTAGGTCAATTAAGCTAGATTTTTATTCAACACAAGTGTATAGTCGGGTTTGACAGTATTTCTTCACTGATTATTTCACAAAACTGTAAACGGCAGTTATATTCATCCTTATTATCCTTATTAAAATTTGTGTTACTTAAAGAGCCATGGAACGATCGATGTTAGGCATTTCTCGTAGGGATCGGAGCACGAACAAGCAAATAAGACGGAGAACAGGAGTGACAGATGTCATAGAAAGAATTATGGCCCTTAAGTGGAACTGGCGAAGCACATAGCTAGAATATCGGATAATAGATAAACACAGCGAATAATACAGTGGAGACCGAGACAAGAAGCACATCGAAGTAGAGGTCGTCCACCAACAAGATGGTCTGATGACATAAAACGGATCCGAAAAAAATTGGATGCAAACAGCACAAAACAGAAATTACATGGAAAAGACTGAGTGAGACCTATATCCAGCAGTGGATAGATCCGGGTTAAATGATGATGAATATCGATAGGTTAGTATATGACTACAGTAAAACAAAAATACTGAGCCGAGACCAGACTATATATCAATACAAAATTATACCATAGAAATGTTGAACATTATGTATATCTAGGTAATGTCATCAAACAAGGACAACCAAGTCAAGATGCTGAAATTAAAAGAAGAACACAACTGGCATGGGGCGCTTTCGACCAAACTACTCAATCTTGAAAACACCTCCATTTCTGTAAACTTAAAGTAAAAGGTGTTTCACACATGCATCCTACCAGTTTGTACTTACGCTTGGAGACAATAGTAGCCGTTACCAAAAAATCTGCTTAAAAATTAGAAACAACGTAAAGAGTAATGGAACGAATCATGCTTGGAATATCACTGAGAGACAAGATTAGAAACACCGAGATATGACGTAGAACGAGAGAGATTGAATCTTAGACTTGTGTTACCATATATTCTTCTCGGAAGTAGTAGTTTAGTAAATTATTATCTAGCTTATATTGCTAAATAATACAGCTAGGTGTACTAAAATACTACATGATGATTTTATACTTGACTATTAATTATTATTGAATCTTTTCTTTTTGGTGTTTCCATAAATGCTCATATAACTAACGTTCCGTTACCTTGAACTTTATATTCTGAAAAATGCGACAAAATAAAAGAAACTTTTCTTTTACTGATTGAAATTTTCTTGCAATTATCAGCCAGACCGAGGCAACAAAGTGCTCCAACATTATAAATAGAACTCAAAACTATTTAAATTTCCGACGGTTTTCCAACGTAATAGAAAATTGCTCAAGAAATTCAATTCAATTAGAGCGAGGTGATTGCCAGTCAAGTGGAAAATCAAAAAACTTAATTTAAAGAACTTTTATATTCATTTTATATACGGCTTTGAGTTTGAAATATTTTTTAAATTTTTTTTTCTGCTTTTATTTCTATGTTTTGTTTGAATTTTAGAAGAATCTGACTGCCATAGGTTTTATATTAACTTTTAAAGTTCCGTTATGTCTTACATCTTTCAAAACTATATGCAGAGCAAAAAGGCGTAAGTTTGTGGAAAAAATTTTTTTTAAAATAGAACCCAACTTAAGAGAAAACAACAGTAAACTTTTTTTAAAAAAATTTCTTTTAAGAAATAGGGAGTAACAGCAAGAAGACACAAACAAAAACACTTTTTATAAAAGATAACAAAGGGGATCTGATATCTGATACAGACGATATGCTCGCTGGCTTGAAAGAGCGTTTAAGGAAATACTAAAAGGATAAGACAAAAGGACGGAAAAAGAAAAAATAAAAGAACAAAAAATAACATAACTGTATCTCCTCAATTTTAGAAGAAATGAGAACAGAAATTACAAAACTAAAAAACGGCAAAAGACCTAGAGATATTGGAATCATTGCTGGTATAAAATACGAAGAAAAAAAGCTATAGAAAAATATTCATAAACTATTACACCTTATATGGGAGACAAAAAAATGCCACTCTGAGATAGCGATGGATAAATCTTATGCTGATACCAATATACAAAAAAGGAAAGAAAGAAGACTGCGCAAACTACTGCGTGATTAGATACTACATAAAAATTTATATATATATATATATATATATATATATATATATATATATATATATATATATATATATATATATATATATATATATATATAATGTGATATTAAAAGTCAGAGGTGCGCCAAACCATTAATTAGCTAATTAATTAATTAAATATAAGGTTGAATGCTCGAATAAATGAACTTTGATCAGATAAAAGGCATATTATATCGAGCACAGTTTAATTTAATCTTGCCCAAGTACTTTCGATCCCTAGATCATCTTCAGGGGCATCTGAAATAAGCCAAGAAACGTTTTTTTTTATAACTAAAGAAATTGATTAACTTCGATAAAAACTCGAAGTTTATCGTTGATAAAGAGTTTTTATGTGATTAACGTTTATTGACTTACTTCGTCAATTGCGGCCTATCCGACAAGAACAAAATGTCATAAACATATAAATGTACATCACACTACACTACAAAAGGACAAACAAACACTTTAAACTTATTTAAGAAAGGCTACATTATGTGCAGAAGCCGGAGACAGAATGGCTCCCAATCTAACGGAAATGTTGGGGTGACATGTGACAAATGACAGCTTGGATGAGCAGTCACAATCATAGATATGTGATCTGCACCTTTTAAAATTCTATGAAACTAAGTATTGACCAAAATATAGTAGTGTCAATTGGACTTTTGGTCAATACTTAGTTTCATAGAATTTTAAAAGGTGCAGATCACATATCTATGATTGTGACTGCTCATCCAAGCTGTCATTTGTCACATATCACCCCAACATTTCCGTTAGATTGGGAGCCATTCTGTCTCCGGCTTCTGCACATAATGTAGCCTTTCTTAAATAAGTTTAAAGTGTTTGTTTGTCCTTTTGTAGTGTAGTGTGATGAATTGCAAGATTTTTTATTATCAGATGATTTATATTTTATAGATTGGTACACTAAAGATCAATTAGTAGAGGTACTTATTACAAAATTATTTATAATGGAATATATTATTGATGATGCAGCAAATAAAAATGGACATACAACTTGAAGACTACCACCATATTACTGCGTGTTAAATCCAATAGAGGTGTTACGGCCTTAACTAAAATATAATGTGAGACAAAAAAAATGTAAGTCCAAAATGTTATAAAACTGTCGTAACTCTAATAGACTCAGTGACGAAGTGTAATGCCAAGACAGGAAGATTACACAATCAGGTGTAGGGATTATCGACATAATAATATGTTCAACACCAAACTACTGCTTTAATTTTTCAAGAAAAACGTGGACTTATTATTTATAATTATTATGAAAACTTCACTTGTTGCAATATATATATATATATATATATATATATATATATATATATATATATATATATATATATATATATATATATATCTTTGAAAATAAGTTCTTAAGAGAAAATAATAATGTAAGTAAGTGTTGACTAGATAAAATTTTAATATTTACTTCAAGGTTTTATAAATTATTTAAATATATATTTTTTTATCCTTGACTACCTACCGTTTCCTCAATTATTAACTAGTTTTTGTATACAAACCAATTATTGTTTGAACATTTTATAGAAAATGCATTGCAGAAATATGATCAAAGTAATTTAAACTTACACTGATATGTAAACTGACAGACATTTGGCGGACGAAGACATTTCTTCTGATTTCTTCGACCTAACTTAAAAATGATCATTAGTTCTGTTGTATCTATAAGAATAACTGGTATTGGGTAATCTACTTATTTTTTTTATATAGAAAATATAGCCATAAGGTTAAGACAGGGATAAAAATGTCTAGCAAATCGCCCATAACATAATTAGCTAAGATAAGGCTTAACTTGCTCTCATGGGAGTGCCCCAATTTTGTTTTATAATTTTTTCTTCATTCTTTTTCTTTCTCTTTATAAGAAATTCTGCTTGTTCATTGGCGGATTAGTAGCTCTATGAAAGGTTGTCACTCCATCTTTTGCGCGGTCTTCCGATACTTCTTCTGCCGATTGGCGACTTATCTATTGCTATTTTGACGACACTGGTCTCCTCAATTCTGCTTAATGGTTATTTTGTGTAGCTATTTTGTATCCATTGATTTATTCACTGTACGTTATATTTTCTTCTAATGTCTTAACTTTTCTTTCGATCTCTCAGCGTATTTCCTGTAATTCTTTTCAGTATCCTCATCTCTGCTGTTTTCAGTAGCCTCTGCGTTGTGGCTGTGTCGGGTCTTGTTTCTGAATCGTATGTCATGATTGATGTTACACTGGTTTTATAAATTATTGACTTCATCTTATGGTTAACGTGTCTGTTAATGTGTCTTAGTGTTATTAAGGCATTCTGCTTTTTCGTTGAGCGCTCTCCCTGTTTTCCCCATCTTCCTCTGAAATTTGATAGTTTTTAATCTTTATTATAATTTTTTTCGGATTATAAAATATGTGGTTCTTTTTCATAATCTATTTTCTCTCTATCCTCTTTCTCATGGTCACTATAAAAAAATATTTCTCAATATTTTTTCCATATTTCCACTATGCCCCATGGATTATTGAGGGTTGTTTCCAATTTTAAATTAGATTTTTAATAATCTGAACTCTGATTAAAAATTTTACTTTGTCATATAATGATGGACGCCGTATTAATTTAGTTGTTTGCATATTTCTACAATAGCACAATATGTAGTACATATGAAAAATTACAAAAAATTCTAAAAACTTTTTATTGATAATAATGAAACCTCAAAACCACTAAAAAGAGAAAAAATAAAAATGAGCCTTTTATTACTATGTACTATTAAATTGAGAAGCGAGTTAGACCTAAAATTATTAAAGCTTCATAAAGTTAAAGCAACGAATATTATCTTGAAATCCCTTATTGCTCCATAAAGGGATGGCTGGTTAACATTTTGATTCCCGAATCAGTTTACAATTTTCACCTAACCAAGTAAACGTCAAACTAAGTTGCAGATAATCTTGCGAAACTAAAGTTCCTACCCCATTTTGAACTTGATTAATATTACAGCTTTATGTACACTACTGCCAACAATAAAGTAGAAGTAATTCTTTACCATTTAGTTATATAGTCCATCTAGAAATTATCTGGAAAAAATAAAGCAGAATTATAATTTTACGGTATTATTTTTATCCCTTAAAATATAAAATTTTAACAAATAATTTATCTCATTTACTTATACAACCTCCATTTAAACTAAACGTCCAGGTACACCCGAAACTAGGTCAAGGCCATAATTTTCGGTAATGGTGTTCCAGGCCTGTAAAACTGAATCAAACTTTCTTGTTGATCTCATGGCGCTGCTCGTTCCACTTCAATATTTATCAATCCCCATATGTTTTCAATGGGGCTAAGATCTGAAGATGCTGCTGGCCACATAATTGTTGCCAATTCGTGTTCTTGCATCCAAGCTTGAGTATATGCAGAAGTATAGCATCTTGCATTATCTTGCTGAAAACGCCATCTCTCTGAATTTAAAACATGAGCCTTTGCAAGAAGAAAACCATTAAGGATATCACAATATTTCACACTATCAACAGTACCATTAACTATACAGAGAGGTGTAGCACCACGCTGAGATATTGCTCCTCAAACCACTATTTTAGTGGAAAATTTGGAAATTTGAACAGTAACATTTTCTCTTGATGGGACTTTTAGTTGATATGCACCAAGCTGGAAACAACTTTCATCAGATATAAAGACATTATTAAAATTATCTTCTCGAAAACGTTGAAAAAAATCTATTATTCGTTGACTTTGCAGAGGTGTTATTGTAGGGATTTATTTTGGATTCCTTGATAATATATAGCCTTGCTTTCTGGACACACTTTTATTCCTCGTTGATTTCCAAATCTGTTCGCTAATTGTCGAAACCCTAGGCGCGGATTTTGTCGTCCTAAAGCCACTAAAGCATTTAAATTATTTCCGCGAATCTTACGCGATCCACCCGAAGCTATTATATTATGTCTTATATCTATGCCATTTTTATCCTCTTCATTTTCTCATACACTACACTTTTTCCGAGTTCAGTCAATTGCTCTAATTTTTTAACGTTTCAGACACCCTTATTATACAAATATTCCACCACTTTTCTTTTTTCTAGTAGCTACTTGTTTTTTTCTACCTTTCTACTTTCTTTTTCTTGAACTGTTGTGTCTAATCGCCCCCGTGCGAGTTGCCATAGTTGCCGAGCACATAAATGTTAATAAAAAAAAACTTGTTTAAAAATTGATTTGTTAATTATTTTGGCAACTGCAGTATTAAATATTTTTTTAATAAAATGATCTCACCCCAATATTTTATTTTGTTCTATTTGCTAACGAATTCAAACCAAATAAATCACAAACACTAACATTTTCCAATACATTTTTTCTTTTTTTCAAAATGGCTATTTTATTACAATATTTTTTCAGTTAGTTTAACAAAAATGTCCTAACTTTTTCATTTACACTTTGTTATTTGTTAGAGTGTAAAGGAAACAATACACAGTTTGTTTTTGAATAGGTTTTATTTTGTACTATACTGTTCGAACTATTTGGGATAAACATGTTTTGCTGATCTGAGATAGTATGTAAACACCAGTGATATTTCAAACCTCCTCAAACCAGTTATAGTAGCCTAGATGCAGTGTGACGGATCGACCTTGATTATAATTTACTTATTTGACTAGTTTTTGAGTATCAGTATTTTAGTTGTGAGCCTTTCTTCGTGGCAACTGGTGTGGGAAAATCAAGAATTTTAGAAATATTTTAAAACTCCGGATCATAGTATCCAAAAAGATAAGAAAAATGCAATCTAAAACAGCTTCAAGAACTCATAAAATTCTAAAAAGAAATAGCAAACTAAATCCAAGAAAGAAAAGTACAGACCTTTGAATTGATTTATTGAATATTGAAGTGAGTACCTGAACTGTACGGAAAAGAATACTGGAAGTTTGTCGGAAGGCAAGAACAGTGAAGAAAAAACAATTTCTAACACAGAAAATTATTTAAAAAAAAAAACGCTTAACATTGGCCAAAAAAATACCGACCGCGGACTGTTGACGCTTGGAAAAAATAAAATTAAACAGCTTCGTTAAAAGTAAAAGTAAATGAAAATGCTTCTGACGAATGGGTTGAAGCAAGCAATCACTCTGCGTTGTGAATTGTTCTTAGACAAAAATATCAAAAGTAAATGGAGAAAACTTCCTATAACAAGGATATTTTTAAAAGCGCTTACAAGGAGCATCGTAAAAATTGTTTTCTGTCCGCTTCTCACTACATACGATGTATTGACGAGAAAAGTGCAATTATACAATGTATTACTATCAAAATGATTAAAGAGATAGTCGACTATACAAATATCTACATTTTAATCATCATCTAATAATACACGATTCCTACTCAAGAGAACGAGACACAAAAGAGATTACAAAAGATGAAATAATAGATCTAGTAGGAATTTTATTGTGCACAAGGAAAATTAAATTCCTCTAGTTGGCTGTATACCATTAATCACAAAAGTTTTATATAAAAATTCTTTATGAAAAGGAATTTAATTAAAAGGACCCTTACGGGCTATATCAAACAACGTTTTCGGAGTAAAATGCCCAATATCAGTGTAATCTTACCAGGTATACATAATTCAAGCCACTATATCATGGATGACAGATGAGATCCTAAAACTAATGCACGAGAGGAGAAAAGCCAAAAATGACCCAACCAAATATAAAACCATAAATATAAAATCAGAGAAGCGAAACAAAAAGAAGCCAGGGAAAGATGCGAAGACATTGAGACTCTGCAGTCAAAGTACGATAGTCACAATGTACATAGGAAAGTCGAAGAATTCACAGGGGGACTAAGTCGAAGGAGACAACAGGGAGACGAACGTACAAAAAACAATATAAAAACTTGAATAAAGAAGTCAAACGAGAAGTGGTTAAAAAGAAAAATAGTACATGGGAACAAAAATGCCATTACCTAGACAACCATATAGGAGGGACAAAGAGCTCTGAAGCCTGGAGAACTATAAAAACGATGAGAACAACGACAAAAAACCAAGTCATAATAAATAGAATACCAGAGAACACATGGGTAGAGCATTTTGAGAACTTATTAACAGAGAGAAGAGAAAGGTTTAAACAGACAAATGAACAAGTGGAAGTAGAAGGAAGAATCGAAATATCAATAGAACAAGTGAATGAAGCAATTAAGGGAATGAAATTAAAAAAATCTCCAGGCCCAGGCGGAATACATCCAGAGTTGATTAGATATGGATCATCAAAACTGTTTGAGATGATCCGAAAATTATTCGAAAGATGCTTAAACGGAGAAGAAGTTCCAGAAGAATGGAGACAATCGTATATCTCTCCAATACACAAGAAAGGCACAAAGATGGATCCTAAAAACTATAGAGGGATCGCAGTGATTGCTACTATAGGCCGACTATACTCAAAAGTACTACGAAACCTGATAGAAAATGATATCAAAGACAAACAACCCGAAGAACAAGCGGGATTTAGGGCCGGACGCTCCACTATGGATAATATCTTCACATTAAAAATTGCAATGGAAAAACGAGTGCAGAGAAATAGAGAAACTCATATAGCTTTAATAGATTTGGAAAAAGCATATGACAGTGTACCGATCTCCCAACTATGGATAGAAATGGGTAACTTGAAAATAAACCCAATTCTTATTAACGCCACTCAAAAATATTACGAACAAAACTTTGCGAGAATTAAAATGGGACAAGAAATCACCTCTCCTTTTCAAACAACAAAAGGACTACGACAAGGCTGCTGTCTGTCACCCACCTTATTTAAAATCTATTTGGACAGATCCTTAGTGAAATGGGTAAAAAAATGTAGAAACATGGGAATAACGGTGGAAGAAAACAAGCTATATACACTTTTCTTTGCGGATGACCAGGTAGTAATTGCCGAAGACAGCTACGATCTTAGCTATATGGTAAGAAAACTGCAAGAAGAATATGAGGTGGCAGGTCTAAACATGAATATGACAAAATGTGAATATCTCTCAGTGGGAACAGATGAAATATGTGACCTAGTCTTGGAAGACGACAAAATCAAAGGCGTGCAATCCTGCAAATATTTGGGGGTCATTTTTAACAAGAAGGGAAATAGCGCAGATGAAATCAGGGAAAGAATAAACAAGGGCAGAGCAGCGACCCGTGCCTTAAACTCTCTTCTCTGGCAAAAAACAATTCGACGAGAAACCAAAAAAACACATTTACGGTAGTATAGTTCAAAGTATTACACTTTACGGTTCGGAAGTATGGGACGTCACCAAAGCTAATAGAAACAAACTTATGACGACAGAAATGGATTATCTGAGACGAAGCTGCGGTAGATCGAAACTGGAGAGAGTTAGAAACGAACAAATAAGAAACGAAATGAAAATGGAGAGAAATATCAATGATGACATAGAAAGAAAACAATTAATCTGGTTCGGACATGTTAAAAGAATGCCAGAGTACAGATGGCCTAGGAGAGTACTGGAATGGATCCCTCCTGAAAGAAGAAAGAGAGGACGACCACAGAGAAGTTGGCGCAACGATATTGATGAAGCAATGGCGGCAAGAGACTTAGAAGAGGCAACTGCATATGACAGAAAAAGATGGAAATTGGGGGCGGAGAAGCGGCGACAGCCGTAATAAATCCGTTATTATATATACTAAGTCGAAGGCAGAAAGGAAATATAACTGATTCTGACGGAAACATCATCTTGGACAAACAGAGTAATATAAGAACGTGGAAAGAATATCTAGAAAAACTATTTGAAGACCAAAGAGATAACACCTTTGAGCTAGAAAAGAGCTAAATGATGGACCAAGAATATTACAGCAGGAAATTTACTCCGCAATAACACAGTTAAAGGATGACAAAGCGGCAGGCCATGATAATATACAAGCAGAACTACTCAAACTAATGGACAACGAATCAATAGCAATAATCGCAAAGATATTCAACAACATATACAACTCTGGAGAAATACCAACAGAATGGCTAAAATCTGAGTTTATTGTACTTCCAAAAAAACCAGGAGCCAAAAAATGCGAAGATTACCGTACTATAAGCCCCATGAGTCATCTCCTAAAATTGTTCCTAAAGATAATTCATAAGAGAATCTACAAGCTGTGTGAAAGTCAAATTTCTCCCAACCAGTTGGGCTTCACAAATGCTGTTGGTACTGGAGAGGCTTTGTTCTCAGCACAAGTCTTATTCCAGAGATGCAGAGACGTCAACTGCGACGTATACGCATGTCTGGTTGTTTACGATAAAGCGTTTGATTAAGTACAGCAAGCCATGATGATGCAAATACTAAAAGAAACAGGAATTAACAACCAAGATCTGAAAATAATTAGAAGTCTCTACTGGAATCAGACAACGAATCTCAGAGTTGAAGGTGAACACACTGACTATGTTAAAATCATGGGTGGAGTGCGGCAAGGGTGTATTCTGTCTCCTCTAATCTTCAATGTACTCTGAAAGAATATTTATCGAAGCTTTGCACGAAACTGAAAAAGGTATTCTACCAAATGGTTACCGGCTAAATAAATGACACCATAGTATTTGCGGACAACTTAGAAGACCTACAAGTTCTAATGAAAATAATCACGTATTACAGTGAACAATATGGGCTCAATACAAACGTTAAGAAGACAAAACTTATGATCTGTGATTGTCTAGAACCTGACATTGGACTACACATTTAAACATTTATATTTTGTGGAAAGTGTCGTTGGTAAATGTTAGCCATTTTTCAAGATATTTTTTGTAACAATACAATAGATATTTTAAGTAGTCTAAGAGTTTTTTTATCAACCCCTTCTATCAACGTCCATGAAGTCCAATCAAATAAGAACATGTCCTTTTTTAAAAATGTATTTACAGGTTTATTTATACCTTCAGATTTGAAATATTCACTAAGAGTCAGTTAATTTCAATAAATAAAATGATATATGCTAATTTATCCGATTTTTCATGTAAGGTTATTTACTAATACGTTTTTTGCGATTTCCCTAAAACTTCTTAAGGTGGACATGATTGATTTTGATTGACACCTCCTCAATTGAAAGTGAGATGTTAGCTTTCTTATATGAATCTACTGACGAGGGGAACTTATTCAGTAATATTTCTATTGACAGTAACACTGATTCTGAGTTTGAGGGCGTTTCTTCTGAATCCGAGGAGTATTCAGACGTCGATAGAAAGAGTAAGTTTTTCTAATTTATATGATAACAATATTATTAATTGTTTTTATTGTTACAGTAGATGAAATGCCGATTCAAATCCAAAATGACATTACCAACGAAAATGAAAGTGTGTTAGACCACTTATTTCCTGACTGGACTATAAATATGAAAGAAACTTTATGTTTTCGAAAACAAATGAACTTTTGGTTCAACCAGGTGACAATGAGCCAATCAACTATTTTAAAATGATATTTGATAACGACATTTTGGATTTAATCGTCAGTGAAACCAACTTGTATGCAGAAGAGGTATTTTTTCTAAAAATATACGAAAAAATCAAGAATTCAAATAAATCAAAACTGGAAGCCAGTTTCACGAGAAAAAATGTTAAAATTTGTTGCACGATTAAAACGCTGGAGTCATCAAATTAAACAGACCCAATGATTACTGAAAATATTATCTATTAACTCTGAGATAGCGCG